>NC_041390.1:90268951-90280035 GCF_002162155.2 Triticum dicoccoides
TAGGACTAGGGGAGGGGGGAGGCGCGCGGCCCATCTTGGGCTGCCCCTTCTCTTTTCCACTAAAGCCCACTAAGGCCCATATAGCTCCCGGGGGGGTTCCGGTAACCTCCCGGTACTCCGGTAAAATCCCGATTTCACCCGGAACACTTCCGATATCCAAACATAGGCTTCCAATATATCAATCTTTATGTCTCGACCATTTCGAGACTCCTCGTCATGTCCGTGATCACATCCGGGACTCTGGACAACCTTCAGTACATCAAAATGCATAAACTCATAATATAACTGTCATCGTAACCTTAAGCGTGCGGACCCTACGGGTTCGAGAACAATGTAGACATGACCGAGACACGTCTCCGGTCAATAACCAATAGCGGGACCTGGATGCCCATATTGGCTCCTACATATTCTACGAAGATCTTTATCGGTCAGACTGCATAACAACGTACGTCATTCCCTTTGTCATCGGTATGTTACTTGCCCGAGATTCGATCGTCGGTATTCCAAATACCTAGTTCAATCTCGTTACTGGAAAGTCTCTTTACTCGTTCTGTAATACATCATCCCGCAACTTACTTATTAGTTGCAATGCTTGCAAGGCTTTAAGTGATGTGCATTACCGAGAGGGCCCAGAGATACCTCTCTGACAATCGGAGTGACAAAACCTAATCTCGAAATACGCCAACCCAACATGTACCTTTGGAGACACCTGTAGTACTCCTTTATAATCACCCAGTTACGTTGTGACGTTTGGTAGCACCCAAAGTGTTCCTTCGGTAAATGGGAGTTGCATAATCTCATAGTTATAGGAACATGTATAAGTCATGAAGAAAGCAATAACAACATACTAAACGATCGGGTGCTAAGCTAATGAAATGGGTCATGTCAATCAGATCATTCACTTAATGATGTGATCCCGTTAATCAAATAACAACTCCTTGTTTATGGTTAGGAAACATAACCATCTTTGATTAACGAGCTAGTCAAGTAGAGGCATACTAGCGACACTTTGTTTGTCTATGTATTCACACATGTATTATGTTTCCGGTTAATACAATTCTAGCATGAATAATAAACATTTATCATGAAATAAGAAAATAAATAATAACTTTACTATTGCCTCTAGGGCATATTTCCTTCAGTCTCCCACTTGCACTAGAGTCAATAATCTAGTTCACACCGCCATGTGATTTAACAGCAATTGTTCACATCACCATGTGATTAACACCCATAGTTCACATCGATATGTAACCAACACTCAAAGGGTTTTACTAGAGTCAGTAATCTAGTTCACATCGTTTATGTGATTAACACCCAAAGAGTACTAAGGTGTGATCATGTTTTGCTTGTGAGATAATATTAGTCAACGGGTCTGTCACACACAGATCCGTAAGTATTTTGCGAATTCTATGTCTACAATGCTCTGCACGGAGCTACTCTAGCTAATTGCTCCCACTTTCAATATGTATCTAGATCGAGACTTAGAGTCATCCAGATCTGTGTCAAAACTTGCATCGACGTAACCTTTTACGATGAATCTTTTTGTCACCTCCATGATTGAGAAATATTTCCTTATTCCACTAAGGATAATTTTGACTGCTGTCCAGTGATCTACTCTTAGATCACTATTGTACTCCCTTGCTCAACATAGTGTAGGGTATACAATAGATCTGGCACACAACATGGCATACTTTATAGAACCTATGTCTGAGGCATGGGAAATGACTTTCATTCTCTTTCTATCTTCTGCCGTGGTCGGGCTTTGAGTCTTACTCAATTTCATACCTTGTAACACAGCCAAGAACTATTTCTTTGACTGTTCCATTTTTGAACTACTTCAAAATATTGTCAAGGTATGTACTCATTGAAAAAACTTATCAAGCGTCTTGATCTATCTCTATAGATTTTGATGCTTAATATGTAAGCAGCTTCATCGAGGTTTTCTTTGAAAAATTCCTTTCAAACACTCCTGTATGCTTTGCAGAATAATTCTACATTATTTCCGATTAACAATATGTCATACACATATACTTATCAGAAATGTTGTAGTGCTCCCACTCACTTTCTTGTAAATACAGACTTCACCGCAAGTCTGTATAAAACTATATGCTTTGATCAACTTATCAAAGCGTATATTCCAACTCCGAGATTCTTGCACCAGTCCATAGATGGATCCCTGGAGCTTGCATATTTAGTTAACACCTTTAGGATCGACAAAACCTTCTAGTTGCATCGTATACAACTCTTCTTTAGTAAATCCATTAAGGAATGCAATTTTGTTTATCCATTTGCCAGATTTCATAAAATGCGGCAATTGCTAACATGATTCGGACAGACTTAAGCATAGATACGAGTGAGAAAATTTCATCGTAGTCAACGCCTTGAACTTGTCGAAAACCTTTTGCGACAATTCTAGCTTTGTAGATAGTAACACTACTATCAGCGTCCGTCTTCCTCTTGAAAATCCATTTATTTTCTATGGCTTGCCGATCATCGGGCAAATCCATCAAAGTCCATACTTTGTTCTCATATATGGATCATATCTCAGATTTCATGGCCTCAAACCATTTCGCGGAATCTGGGCTCATCATCGCTTCCTCATAGTTCGCAAGTTCGTCATGGTCTAGTAACATGACTTCCAGAACAGGATTACCATACCACTCTGGTGCGGATCTTACTCTGGTTTACCTACGAGATTCGGTAGTAACTTGATCTGAAGTTACATGATCATCATCATTATCTTCCTCACTAATTGGTGTAGTAGTCACAAGAACAGATTTCTGTGATGAACTACTTTCCAATAAGGGAGAAGGTACAATTACCTTATCAAGTTTTCTACTTTCCTCCCACTCACTTCTTTCGAGAGAAACTCCTTCTCTAGAAAGTTTCCGAATTTAGCAACAAAAGTCTTGCCTTCGGATCTATGATAGAAGGTGTATCCAATAGTTTCCTTTGGATATCCTATGAAGACACATTTCTCCGATTTGGGTTTGAGCTTATCAGGTTGAAAATTTTTCACATAAGTATTGCAACCTCAAACTTTAAGAAACAACAACTTAGGTTTCTTGCCAAACCACAGTTCATAAGGCGTCGCTTCAACGGATTTTGATGGTGCCCTATTTAACGTGAATGCAGCTGTCTCTAATGCATAACCCCAAAACGATAGTGGTAGATCGGTAAGAGACATTATAGATCGCACCATATCTAATAAAGTACGGTTATGACGTTCGGACACACCATTACATTGTGGTGTTCCAGGTGGCGTGAGTAGTGAAACTATTTCACATTGTTTTTTAACTGAAAGCCAAACTCGTAACTCAAATACTCTTCTCTACGATTAGATCGTAGAAACTTTATTTTCTTGTTACGATGATTTTCAACTTCACTCTGAAATTCCTTGAACTTTTCAAATGTTTTAGACTTATGTTTCATTAAGTAGATATACCCATATCTGCTTAAATCATCTATGAAGGTGAGAAAATAACGATATCCGCCACGAGCCTCAATATTCATCGGACCACATACATCTGTATGTATGATTTCCAACAAATCTGTTGCTCTCTCCATAGTACCGGAGAACGGTGTTTTGGTCATCTTGCCTATGAGGCATGGTTCGCAAGCATCAACTGATTCATAATCAAGTGTTTCCAAAAGCCCATCAGCATGGAGTTTCTTCAAGCGCTTTACACCAATATGACCTAAACGGCAGTGCCACAAATAAGTTGCACTATCATTATTAACTTTGCATCTTTTGGTTTCAATATTATGATTATGTGTATCACTACGATCGAGATCCAACGAACTATTTTCATTGGGTGTGTAACCATATAAGGTTTTATTCATGTAAACAGAACAACAATTTATTCTCTTACTTAAATGAATAATCGCATTGCAATAAACATGATCAAATCATATTCATGCTGAACGCAAACACCAAATAACACTTATTTAGGTTCAACACTAATCCCGAAATTATAGGGAGTGTGCGATGATGATCATAACAATCTTAGAACCACTTCCAACACACATCGTCACTTCACCCTTAACTAGTCTCTGTTTATTCTGCAACTCCCATTTCTAGTTACTAATCCTAGCAACTGAACTAGTATCAAATACTGAGGGGTTGCTATAAACACTAGTAAAGTACACATCAATAAGATGTATATCAAATATACTTATGTTCGCTTTGCCATCCTTCTTATCCGCCAATCACTTGGGGTAGTTCCGCTTCTAGTGACCAGTCCCTTTGCAGTAGAAGCACTTTGTCTCAGGCTTAGGACCAGACTTGGGCTTCTTCACTTGAGCAGCAACTTGCTTGCCGTTCTTCTTGAAGTTCCCCTTCTTCCCTTTGCCCTTTTCTTGAAACTAGTGGTCTTGTTAACCATCAACACTTGATGTTTTTCTTGATTTCTACCTTCGTCGATTTCAGCATCACGAAGAGCTTGGGAATTATTTTGTCATCCCTTGCATATTATAGTTCATCACGAAGTTCTACTAACTTGGTGATGGTGACTAGAGAATTCTGTCAATCACTATCTTATCTGGAAGATTAACTCCCACTTGATATAAGCGATTGTAGTACTCAGACAATCTGGGCACATGCTCACTAGTTGAGCGATTCTCCTCCATCTTTTAGCTATAGAACTTGTTGGAGACTTCATATCTCTCAACTCAGGTATTTGCTTGAAATATTAGCTTCAACTCCTGGAACATCTCATATGCTCCATGACGTTCAAAACGTCTTTGAAGTCCCGATTCTAAGCCATTAAGCATGGTGCACTAAACTATCAAGTAGTCATCATATTGAGCTAGCCAAACGTTCATAACGTCTGCATCTGCTCCTGCAATAGGTCCGTCACCTAGCGGTGCATCAAGGACATAATTCTTCTGTGCAGCAATGAGGATAAACCTCAGATTATGGATCCAATCCGCATCATTGCTACTAACATCTTTCAACACAATTTTCTCTAGGAACATATCAAAATAAACACAGGTAAGCAACAACGCGAGCTATTGATCTATAACATAATTTACAAAGTACTACCAGGACTAAGTTCATGATAAATTTAAGTTCAATTTAATCATATTACTTAAGAACTTCCCACTTAGATAGACATCCCTCTAATCCTCTAAGTGATCACGTGATCCAAATCAACTAAACCATGTCCGATCATCACGTGAGATGGAGTAGTTTCATTGGTGAACATCACTATGTTGATCATGTCTACTATATGATTCACGCTCGACCTTTCGGTCTCCGTGTTCCGAGGCCATATCTGTATATGCTTGGCTCGTCAAGTATAACCTGAGTATTCCGCGTGTGCAACTGTTTTGACCCGTTGTATTTGAAAGTAGAGCCTATCACACCCGATCATTACGTGGTGTCTCAGCACGAAGAACTTTCGCAATGGTGCATACTCAGGGAGAACACTTCTTGATAATTTAGTGAGAGATCATCTTATAATGCTACCGTCAATCAAAGCAAGATAAGATGCATAAAAGGATAAACATCACATGCAATCAATATAAGTGATATGATATGGCCATCATCATCTTGTGCTTGTGATCTCCATCTCCGAAGCACCGTCGTGATCACCATCGTCATCGGCGTGACACCTTGATCTCCATCGTAGCATCGTTGTCGTCTCGCCAAGCTTATGCTTCCACGACTATCGCTACCGTTTAGTGATAAAGTAAAGCATTACATCGCGATTGCATTGCATACAATAAAGCAACAACCATATGGCTCCTGCCGGTTGCCGATAACTCGGTTACAAAACATGATCATCTCATACAATAAAATTCAGCATCATGCCTTGACCATATCACATCACAACATGCCCTGCAAAAACAAGTTAGACGTCCTCTACTTTGTTGTTGCAAGTTTTACGTGGCTGCTACGGGCTTAAGTAAGAACCAATCTCACCTACGCATCAAAACCACAACGATAGTTTGTCAATTTGACTCTGTTTTAACCTTCGCAAGGACCGGGCGTAGCCATACTCGGTTCAACTAAAGTTGGAGAAACTGTCACCCACAAGCCACCTCTGTGCAAAGCACGTCGGGAGAGCCGGTCTCGCGTAAGCGTACGCGTAATGTCGGTCTGGGCCGCTTCATCCAACAATACCGCCTAACGAAAGTATGACATGCTGGTAGGCAGTATGACTTATATCGCCCACAACTCACTTGCGTTCTACTCGTGCATATAACATCAACATATAAAACCTAGGCTCGGATGCCACTATTGGGGAACGTAGTAATTTCAAAAAATTTCCTACGCACACGCAAGATCATGGTGATGCATAGCAACGAGAGGGGAGAGTATGATCTACATACCTAGTAGATCGACAACGGAAGCGTTTGGTTGATGTAGTCGTACGTCTTCACGGCCCAACCGATCAAGCACCGAAACTACGACACCTCCGAGTACTAGCACACGTTCAGCTCGATGACGATCCCCGGACTCCGATCCAGCAAAGTGTCGGGGAAGAGTTTCATCAGCACGACAGCGTGGTGATGATCTTGATGTACTACTGCAGCAGGGCTTCGCCTAAACTCCGCTACAATATTATCGAGGACTTTGGTGGAAGGGGGCACCGCACACGGCTAAGGAATAGATCATGTAGATCAACTTGTGTGTCTCTGGGGTGCCCCTGCCTCCGTATATAAAGGACTAAGGGGGGAGGCTGGCCGGCCAAGGAGGGTGCGCCAGGAGAGTCCTACTCCCTCTGGGAGTAGGATTCCCCCCCCCCCCAATCCTAGTTGGAATAGGATTCGCGGAGGGGGAAAAGAGAGAGGGGGGGCCGGCCACCTCTCCTTGTCCTAATAGGACTAGGGGAGGGGGGAGGTGCGCGGCCCATCTTGGGCTGCCCCTTCTCTTTTCCACTAAAGCCCACTAAGGCCCATATAGCTCCCAGGGGGGTTCCGGTAACCTCCCGGTACTCCGGTAAAATCCCGATTTCACACGGAACACTTTCGATATCCAAACATAGGCTTCCAATATATCAAACTTTATGTCTCGACCATTTCGAGACTCCTCGTCATGTCCGTGATCACATCCGGGACTCCGAACAACCTTCGGTACATCAAAATGCATAAACTCATAAGATAACTGTCATCGTAACCTTAAGCGTGCGGACCCTACGGGTTCGAGAACAATGTAGACATGACCGAGACACGTCTCCGGTCAATAACCAATAGCGGGACCTGGATGCCCATATTGGCTCCTACATATTGTACGAAGATCTTTATCGGTCAGACCGCATAACAACATACGTCGTTCCCTTTGTCATCGGTATGTTACTTGCCCGAGATTCGATCGTCGGTATTCCAAATACCTAGTTCAATCTCGTTACTGGCAAGTCTCTTTACTCGTTCTATAATACATCATCCCGCAACTTACTTATTAGTTGCAATGCTTGCAAGGCTTTAAGTGATGTGCATTACCGAGAGGGCCCAGAGATACCTCTCCGACAATCGGAGTGACAAAACCTAATCTCGAAATACGCCAACCCAACATGTACCTTTGGAGACACCTGTAGTACTCCTTTATAATCACCCAGTTACGTTGTGACGTTTGGTAGCACCCAAAGTGTTCCTCCGGTAAACGGGAGTTGCATAATCTCATAGTTATAGGAACATGTATAAGTCATGAAGAAAGCAATAGCAACATACTAAACGATCGGGTGCTAAGCTAATGAAATGAGTCATGTCAATCAGATCATTCACTTAATGATGTGATCCCGTTAATCAAATAACAACTCCTTGTTTATGGTTAGGAAACATAACCATCTTTGATTAACGAGCTAGTCAAGTAGAGGCATACTAGCGACACTTTGTTTGTCTATGTATTCACACATGTATTACGTTTCCGGTTAATACAATTCTAGCATGAATAATAAACATTTATCATGAAATAAGGAAATAAATAATAACTTTACTATTGCCTCTAGGGCATATTTCCTTCAGAGGAGGCAAAGCGCGTGCGAGAAACTAGAGAGCAACCTGCGCAAACATTACTCCAACAACGTGTCCACTTCCCGGACTTTGCCAAGAAGAGGCCATCATGGTAACACACTCAGTTGATTCATTTTAATTAATTAAGGTTCAAGTTATCTACAACCGGACATTAACAAAATCCCATCTGCCAATAACCGCGGGCACGGCTTTCGAAAGTTCAAATCCCTGCAGGGTGTCCCAACTTAGCCCATGACAAGCTCTCACGGTCAAAGAAGGAATAGACCTCCACCCGAGACATTCCGATCAGACTTGGTATCCCGGTACAACAAGACATTTCGACAGGGTAAAACTAAACCAGCAACACCGCCCGAATGTGCCGACAAATCCCGATAGGAGCTGCACATATCTCTTTCTCAGGGCACACTCAGATGAGCGCTCCATACAACTAAAACCAAACCTCGAGTTTCCCCGAGGGGGCGCTGCACAGGACTCTAGTTTGGACCAACACTCAGAGGAGCACTGGCCCGGGGGGGGGGGGGTAAAATAATGATGACCCTCAGGAGCGTGACTCCCAAGGGAAAAGAAAAGGCTAGGTGGCAAATGGTAAAACCAATGTTGGGCATTGCTGGAAGAGCTTTACTTAAGCCGAACTTTCAAGGGGTTCCCATAATAGCCCAACCGTGTAAGGGACGCAAAATCCGGGAACATAACACCGATATGACGGAAACTAGGGCGGCAAGAGTGGAACAAAACACCAGGCATAAGGCCGAGCATTTCACCCTTAACCAAGTATATAGATGCATTAAGATAGCAAGATAATATAATGATATCCCAACAAGTAAATAAATGTTCCAACAAGGAACGACCTCCAATCTTCACCTGCAACTAGCAACGCTATAAGAGGGGCTGAGCAAAGCGGTAACATAGCCAATCAACGGTTTGCTAGGACAATGGTGGGTTAGAGGTTTGACATGGCAATTTGGGAGGCTTCCAAGCAAGTGGTAGGCATCGTAGCAATGGCATAGCAAAAGAGCGAGCAAACTACCATAGCAAAGATAGTAGTGATTTCGAGGGTATGGTCATCTTGCCTGCACAGTTGTCAGAGTTGACTGGATCCTCAAAAGCAAACTCAACGGGCTCCTCATTAGCGAACTCATCTCCCGGCTCTACCCAAACAAGACAAACAAGCAACAAGGATATAATCAACCACGTGCAAACTCAAACAACACGATGCAAAGATGATATGCTATGCGGGATGTGATGCGGGATGCAAAATGCAAGATATGACAGGAAATTCATGAAGCTAGCCTCAACTTGGAATTCCAAGGGTGCCACTGGAAAGATGAGATGAAATCGCTTGAAAACGATATAAAGAACGCCGGAATCGGAGTAATTGTTTGGAAATGGCAAGCGATTCAAAAATGACACCGGTCTGCGATTTACAGCAAGTAGGCATCTAAATGCAATGAGATGAACATGCTACATCACCCAAACATGACAACAAAATACATGGCAGGAATGCACACAAGATGTTTAACAAAAGTCTAGCACTGAGATACGGCCAAATCATCCATTAACAGGTTCAAACAAGCATGGCAAAAATGCAAATGACAAACAGATCTCAGACTTAGTGAAATTAACACTTGTCTGGAATTTCAGATCATATAGCCCTCTTCGGAGCAACAAAACAACATGCTACAGGACCTGAACATGACAAAGAAAGACATGGCATGGAGCTACTCAACAAGCTTAACAAAAGTCCCTTAGTGACCTTGAGCCAAAAGGAATCACCAAATATACTAACAAGCACACGAACATAGCAAAAACATAAACAGTTTCAGACTTAGTGAAAAACTGGGACATGCTGAAACATAACTCACGAAGGCATGTTTACGAGCTCGATGCACTCACCACGGTGCAAGTCATGGCAAGACAAGCATACATCCCTTAAGAAGGCACAAAATTCAAGCTAGAAATGGCAAGAACAATGGCATAGCGTGCACGGATCAACTATAATAACATCGGCAAAATCTCAAACAAGTTGACGATCTGCCCAGATTCGCAACGAAGCAAAAGTAGAGGTCGATTGACTCGAGCTAGGGTGCTCCAAAATTGCAAACAAAGACATGGATGGATAGAGCACTACAAGGTTAACAAAACTCCCTTACTGAACATCCTCAAAAGAGGCACGGATCACTAGGAAACAGCATGAACATACAGCATCATGAGATAAACAATCCCAGGACTTAGTGAAATCACTAAGTCCCTGAAAACAGAATTAGCAAGTGCACCACTTTGCAAGCTTGCACAAGTCACCACACACATCCCAAAAATACATGGGTTGCACCTCTGGAAAGATGGCAAAACCCTTAACAAAACATATGTAGAACTCACGGGCATAGCATGCACACAATAATCATGGCAAAAATGACAAAAGTGCTAAACGGAGTAACATATCTGACAATTAACTCAAGTATCCCTCTTCTAACAGCATTTCGGACATCAAGATGAGCTCAAATGAAAATGATGCAATGGAATGAAAGGATGTACTCTCTGAGATGAACATTTTGATATGCTATATGCATGAATCGGAGCAACGGATGCAAAGTTACGGAGCCGCGAACATGGGCACTTAGATCTGAAAATTTCTGGGACTTAGAAGAAATTTACCCCGCGGAAAAAGTCAACGGCGGACGGGGATATCCAGGACGAGGAGATCCGGGCGGCGCGGGGATGTTTGGTTGGCGGGACTGGTGGATCTGGTCCCGGTTGGCGCGGATGACGAGGACGGCGGATCTCGCCGGAGACGGCGGGGACGGCGGCCGGAGTGGAAGAAGATGGCCGGAGAGGGGCGGGGCGGCGCATCCGGGGCCGGCGAGGTATGGGGCGGCGCGGGTCGCGCCGGCGGACAGGGCGGCGTCGGAGCGCGGATTCCGGGGCGAGTGCCTCGGGCGCGGCGAGGTTCGGCGGCCGGAGCCAGGCCGGCGCGGCGGCGTTGCCTGGCGGCGGCGGAGGCGGGCGGCGTCGGGCAGCCGGGCGGCGGTGGAGGCGGGTGGCGTCGGGCAGCCGGGCGGCGTAGGCGGCGGGGAGCAGCGGGCGCGGGCCTCGCGCAGGCGGCGGCGGAG
>NC_041390.1:90280368-90288099 GCF_002162155.2 Triticum dicoccoides
CGGCGCGGGGAGAGAGAGGAGGCGGGGCGCGTGACGTGGCAGCGCGGGATAGGTGGAGGGAGGCGGCGGCGCTGAGGTGGCACGCTCCCATTGGCCGGGCGACGTGGCGGCGGGTGGTGGACACGTCCGGCGTGGCGTGGACGCGTCCGGCGGCGCGAGAGGAGGAGTTTTAGGGTTTCATCCGCGAAATTTCGGAGGGTTGCACATATTTATAGGTAGAGGGAGTTAGGAGAGTCCAAATGAAGTGCGGTTTTCGGCCACGCGATCATGATCGAACGCTCTAGATGACGGAGCAGAGTTAGGTGGGTTTTGGGCCAAATTGGAGGGGTGTTGGGCTGCAACACACACGAGGCCTTTTCGGTCCCTCGGTTAACCGTTGGAGTATCAAACGAAGTCCAAATGGTACGAAACTTGACAGGCGGTCTACCGGTAGTAAACCAAGGCCGCATGGCAAGTCTCGGTCCAATCCGGAAAAGTTTAATCCCCACACATGAAAGAAAGGTAGAAATGACCACCGGAGGAGAACGAAGCGCCGGATTGCAAAACAGACAACGGGGAAAATGCTCGGATGCATGAGATGAACATGTATGCCAATGAAATGCACATGATGACATGATATGCAATGCATGACACACAAGCAATGACAACACAACAACAGCGAAAAACTCAAAGACACCTGGCACATCGGTCTTGGGGCGTTACAACACTCCACCACTACGAGAGGATCTCGTCCCGAGATCTAGAATGGCACCGGAGGGACAACGGAAGAGAAAGAGAAGAGGTAAAACTAAGTTGCTTCTTTGACAAACGAGTGAAACCAAAGAAACCTTGAAAAGGTTAAGCCATTTCGAGAAAAGAATACAACGACGATGAACGAAGTTGAAAACACTCCGTAAGAAAAGAGGGACAAGAACATTGCGAAAACCTTGAGGTTGAAGGGAAGATATATATTGAAAACACGCCGGTTAAGGAAGGGGATCAATGTAGACCAAATTCGAACAACACTCAAGTTGAGAAAGGATACAAGACTTGATAAGGCGAAAAGGATTTGAGCAAAGGGGCACAACACTCCGGTTAAAAACAAGATAGAGAGGGAAAGAATGGTACAATTTGGGCAGCACTTCGACTGAAAAAGGAAGGAACTGAACATGATCTTGACAAACAAGATGATGGGTGAAAAGAACAACATCGCAATGCCTCCGGAAGAAAAGAATAGAAGATAGATAATTGAAATAAAAGAATGGGGGAAAAATGCCATCTTATGCCACAAAAGAGCTTGAGAAGGCATCCTTAGGAGACGGGTCGAGCGGAATTGTTGGAACACCAACAATGAAAAGAATATGCTTGATATGGTCTTATGGAATACATCTCAAATTATGAGGTGATAACCTGCCACTCACGGGAAAGAATTGTATTGATATGAACAAGGAGATGAGAAACTTATTTCACCGGGAGGATAAATGAAGAACTTGGGTCATTTATAAGCACCATTAAAGCAACAATCCTTAGGGAAGGCTTTAGGTGAAATATACCCCAAGATAACTCCAATGAAGAGATAGATGGATTTAAAATACCTCATTCTAAACAATGTGTGAATCATGAAGCCTGAACTCAAATTATCAAAATGACATAATACCACCTCCAAAGATACGGAAGAAAGAATTGCACTCCGGATTACAATATGAAAAAAGCTTGAGCTCCTCTGAAAAGAATGTTGATGAACGCTTCGAGAAGGAATTAAATCCTTTATGAACCATCATGTAGAAACTTCATGAGAACTCCGGTAATAAAAGAAATGATAAATCGAAATGGAGGATGAAAAGAATAAGGTTGACTCCTTGCAATGATTTATATGAATCTCCGTGGTGATGTAATTTCGAGAGCTAGGAACTCCGGGAAAAGAAAGATGAGCTATTAAACCCAAGAATTTTGATGAACCTCCGGAATAAGGAATTAAATCACTTGGACGAAACAAGAGTAAGAATTACATTATGCTTATCCTTCACCAATTTAAATTGATGACAATCAACGGATTTGGCATATTACTTATTCTCATAGAAAAGGATTTGATATGATAATGAATGAATAGAAATCTTGAACGAACCACCGTAAGAATTAAAAAGAACGATTAAAACATGAAGACACACCGGGAAGAATTAGCAATTAAACGAAGATGCTTGAGAGAATTTAGATACATGAGAACAAAGAGATCACTTGAATGAAACACCGGTAAGATTTAGAGAACCATAGCTGAAAGCTGAGAATGAATAAATTCTGAGATGATGGACTCCGGAGAAACAAACTGAAAAGAATCTTGAATTGCTCCGGATGGGTGAAAAAAATTCTCACGATCAAAACAATTACGAGAGGATGGCAACAAACTAGAATCACAAATCTTGAAGAGAATGGAGCAAGATTAAAGAGAAACTCTTCTTTGGTCTTCAAAAGATGAGAATGACAACAAGAAACACCACCAAGAATCGTTTAGGTACTCCGGAAGAATCAAAACAAAGAGGTTGAACCAACGATGAAAAGAATTTGGAAGATCTTGGAGAAGACATTTGACTGATGATAACTCATTCTTACGTTAAACTTTAAAAGGAATTTAGGATAGCTCTAGGAAATAAGAAGAGTCAGGTAAGATCCTGGGAAAAGACCTGTGGGTTAGGGCCCACTCAAAAGAAGCACCGTTGAAATGATTTAAGAGAGAGGTTGCAACGGTTGAATTAAATGACTTGAATGAGATAACAACCTCGAAAGAGCTTGAACGAATGCAGAGTGGAAACACGAATCTTCGAGATATCTTGAGCACTCCGGAACAATTAAATGGCGAGAAGTGAATGAATATGAGGTGCACCGGCATGAGAAGATATTTGAAACAAGGAAAAAGATATGATCAACACCGAAAGCTTGAATTGGTTCCACCGGAGAAGAAAAGAATGAAGAATGACGAACTAGTAGAACATCTCCTTGAGAACCACCGGGTAAGAATATTGATGAAAAAGAATGGAGTGACTTCACATGAGTTGAATGGATACCCGATGAAGAAATCTGGGTCCTCGAAGAAACAAAAAGGGAGGGAGGGTGGGAAAAAGAAAGACAACTTGGAGATGGATGAAACGAACGCCGTTGAGAGAGCTGATACTTGATCTTGCAGATGTTGAAATGATCGGATCCACTTGAGGAGAGACACACCGGTTGAAAAGAAATTGAAATGAGAAACTCGATGATCGAGAAGGATTAGTATTCACATCGGAGTATGAGAACACCACTTAGGAAAGGTATGGAATCAACATTTGACATTGAAGCAACTCCAATACCATAACTCAAAAACAACAACAAAGGGTTGGCTTGCAGAATAAGCCAGAACAAACATATGATAGAGATTTCGTCCGAAGTTTTCGTGGTGGGGCCTACACGGGCTCAATCGTACAACACCATCATGTACAAGGCAGTGCACATGACATACGAAGCGTCCCCGAGTCGGCATAGCCAAGGACTCTTTAAGACACAACGAGACCACTGTAAAACCGACCGTGAATAGGCGGACCACTAGATGTCGAACCCCAATTTCATATCATACATCTGTCGGAAAGATATCCTACGAGCTACTTGAATTCCCACCTATGAAACTCCCGAACCTTTCCGGTTATGCAATCAAGTTTTGGGGATACAGGGGAAGCATAATATCTCACCCAAAACTAACAAATCCTACATCCAGCTGTATCCATCCTTCAACACATAACCAAGAAACCTTCGGAAATCATCTACCTCAACCTTCGAAAAGCATCCGTTATACAAGTTATGGCGATACTCCCGAACTCCCGCCCCAGTACTGGGTGGCGTCGAGGTTATCTCACCAACGAACTGCATAAAAGAGATTTTCGATGTCGGCGTACTAAACTCAGGTATTCCAGAACTGCAACGATAAAATTATGACGACAACACCTCGGAGCTCAACTCCCCGGGACACTTCCACAAAACCCCTGACAGGAGGCACCAAGACAATGCTCTCGTCATAAAACCATCGAAACGATTCCAAGATACCCGCGTGATCCTAAACTTTTTTTTAGTGAAATTTGAGAAGAGAAGAGTCAAAACTCTACATCAGGATGCCTTACCAGAACGATGAGGAGACTGGGAAGTAAAAAGAATTCCTAATCTCTCCAATATATAATTCCTAAAGGACTCAAAACATTTTTCTAGACACAACTCGGCCGCTAAAAACGATCAAGCAATGGGGCTCCTAAGGTCAGGGAAGGCTCTGATACCAACTTGTAACACCCTCGATGCGACTATATCTCCCACGTGTCGAGGCACGACTTAGAGGCATAATTGCATTGAAGGCATATGTCGCAAGTGAGGTAATCTTCACACAACCCATGTAATATAATAAGGGAAAGAGATACATAGTTGGCTTACAATCGCCACTTCACCCAATTACATGAATAAAGCATTACATCAATCAGATACAATCAAGGCCCGACTACGGAGCCAAAATAAAAGAAAAACCCCAAATGCGACAAAAGGTCCCCGATCGACCCCAACTGGGCTCCACTACTGATCAACTAGAACAAAACACCACAAAGGACAAGATCTGCATCGAGCTCCTCCTGAGCTTGGTTGCGTCATCTGCACCCTCGCGGGGACTCAGCAATCTCGCACCCTCGCGATCAAGACTATTTAAGCTTATGTGTATGGTAAAAGGTATGAGGTGGAGCTGCAGCAAGCGACTAGCAAGTATGGTGGCTAACTTATTCGCAAAAGAGAGCGAGAAGAGGAGGCAAAGCGCGTGCGAGAAACTAGAGAGCAACCTGCACAAACATTACTCCAACACCGTGTCCATTTCCCGGACTCCGCCGAGAAGAGGCCATCACGGTAACACACTCAGTTGATTCATTTTAATTAATTAAGGTTCAAGTTATCTACAACCGGACATTAACAAAATCCCATCTGCCCATAACCGCGGGCACGGCTTTCGAAAGTTCAAATCCCTGCAGGGTGTCCCAACTTAGCCCATGACAAGTTCTCACGGTCAACGAAGGAATAGACCTCCACCTGAGACATTCCGATCAGACTCGATATCCCGGTACAACAAGACATTTCGACAGGGTAAAACTAAACCAGCAACACCGCCCGAATGTGCCGACAAATCCCGATAGGAGCTGCACATATCTCTTTCTCAGGGCACACTCAGATGATCGCTCCATACAACTAAAACCAAACCTCGAGTTTCCCCGAGGGGGCGCTGCACAAGACTCTAGTTTGGACCAACACTCAGAGGAGCACTGGCCCGGGGGGGGGGGTAAAATAATGATGACCCTCAGGAGCGTGACTCCCAAGGGAAAAGAAAAGGCTAGGTGGCAAATGGTAAAACTAATGTTGGGCATTGCTGGAAGAGCTTTACTTAAGGCGAACTGTCAAGGGGTTCTCATAATAGCCCAACCGCGTAAGGAACGCAAAATCCGGGAACATAACACCGATATGACGGAAACTAGGGCGGCAAGAGTGGAACAAAACACCAGGCATAAGGCCGAGCCTTCCACCCTTAACCAAGTATATAGATGCATTAATATAGCAAGATAATATAATGATATCCCAACAAGTAAATAAATGTTCCAACAAGGAACGGCCTCCAATCTTCACCTGCAACTAGCAACGCTATAAGAGGGGCTGAGCAAAGCGGTAACATAGCCAATCAACGGTTTGCTAGGAAAATGGTGGGTTAGAGGTTTGACATGGCAATTTGGGAGGCTTCCAAGCAAGTGATAGGCATCGTAGCAATGGCATAGCAAAAGAGCGAGCAAACTAGCATAGAAAAGATAGTAGTGATTTCGAGGGTATGGTCATCTTGCCTGCACATTTGTCAGAGTTGACTGGATCCTCAAAAGCAAACTCAACGGGCTCCTCATTAGCGAACTTGTCTCCCGGCTCTACCCAAACAAGACAAACAAGCAACAAGGATATAATCAACCACGTGCAAACTCAAACAACACGATGCAAAGATGATATGCTATGCGGGATGCAAAATGCAAGATATGACAGGAAATGCATGAAGCTGGCTTCAACTTGGAATTCCAAGGGTGCCACTGGAAGGATGAGATGAAATCACTTGAAAACGATATAAAGAACGCCGGAATCGGAGTTACGGTTTGGAAATGGCAAGCGATTCAGAAATGACACCGGTCTGCGATTTACAGCAAGTAGGCATCTAAATGCAATGAGATGAACATGCTACAGCACCCAAACATGACAATAAAATACATGGCAGGGATGCACACAAGATGTTTAACAAAAGTCTAGCACTGAGCTACGGCCAAATCATCCATTAACAGGTTCAAACAAGCATGGCAAAAATGCAAATGACAAACAGATCTCAGACTTAGTGAAATTAACACTTGTCAGGAATTTCAGATCATATAGCCCTCTTCGGAGCAACAAAACAACATGCTACAGGACCTGAACATGAAAAAGAAAGACATGGCATGGAGCTACTCAACAAGCTTAACAAAAGTCCCTTAGTGACCTTGAGTCAAAAGGGATCACAAAATATACTAACAAGCACACGAACATAGCAAAACATAAATAGTTTCAGACTTAGTGAAAAACTGGGACATGCTGAAACATAACTCACGAAGGCATGTTTACGAGCTCGATGCACTCACCACGATGCAAGTCATGGCAAGACAAGCATTCATCCCTTAAGAAGGCACAAAATTGAAACTATACATGGCAAAAACAATGGCATAGCATGCACGGATCAACTATAATAACATCGGCAAAATCGCAAACAAGTTGACGATCTGCCCAGATTCGCAACGAAGCAAAAGTAGAGCTCGTTTGACTCAAGCTAGGGTGCTCCAAAATTGCAAACAAAGACATGGATGGATAGCGCACTACAAGGTTAACAAAACTTCCTTACTGAACATCCTCAAAAGAGGCACGGATCACTAGGAAACAACATGAACATATGGCATCATGAGATAAACAATCCCAGGACTTAGTGAAATCACTAAGTCCCTGAAAACAGAATTAGCAAGTGCACCACTTTGCAAGCTTTCATAAGTCACCACACACATCCCAAAAATACATGGGTTGCACCTCTGGAAAGATGGCAAAATCCTTAACAAAACATATATAGAACTCACGGGCATAGCATGCACACAATAATCATGGCAAAATGACAAAAGTGCTAAGCGGAGTAACAGATCTGACAATTAACTCAAGTAGCCCTCTTCTAACAGCATTTCGGACATCAACATGAGCTCAAATGAAAATGATGCAATGGAATGAAATGATGTACTCTCTGAGATGAACATTTTGATATGCTATATGCATGAATCGGAGCTACGGATGCAAAGTTACGGAGCCGCGAACATGGGCACTTGGATCTAAGAATTTCTGGGACTTAGAAGAAATTTACCCCGCGGAAAAAGTCAATGGCGGACGGGGATATCCAGGACGAGGAGATCCGGGCGGCGCGGGGATGTTTGGTTGGCGGGACTGGTGGATATGGTCCCGGTTGGCGCGGATGACGAGGACGGCGGATCTCGCCGGAGACGGCGGGGACGGCGGTCGGAGTGGAAGAAGATGGCCGGAGAGGGGCGGGGCGGCGCATCCGGGGCCGGCGAGGTACGGGGCGGCGCGGGTCGCGCCGGCGGACAGGGCGGCGGCGGAGCGCGGATTGCGGGGCGAGCGCCTCGGGCGCGGCGGCGGAGGCGGGCGGCGTCA
>NC_041390.1:90288312-90295755 GCF_002162155.2 Triticum dicoccoides
AGCAGCGGGCGCGGGCCTCGCGCAGGCGGCGGCGGAGAAGATCGGGCCCGGCGGGCCTTCCTCAGGCCCGCAGGGCCGCGGCGGCGCGGGGAGAGAGAGGAGGCGGGGCGCGTGACGTGGTGGCGCGGGATAGGTGGAGGGAGGCCGCAGCGCTGAGGTGGCACGCTCCCATTGGCCGGGCGACGTGGCGGCGGGTGGTGGACACGTCCGACGCGGCGTGGACGCGTCCGGCGGCGCGAGAGGAGGAGTTTTAGGGTTTCATCCGCGAAATTTCGGAGGGTTGCACATATTTATAGGTAGAGGGAGTTAGGAGAGTCCAAATGAGGTGCGGTTTTCGGCCACGTGATCGTGATCGAACGCTCTAGATGATGGAGCAGAGTTAGGTGGGTTTTGGGCCAAATTGGAGGGGTGTTGGGCTGCAACACACACGAGGCCTTTTTGGTCCCTCGGTTAACCGTTGGAGTATCAAACGAAGTCCAAATGGTACGAAACTTGACAGGCGGTCTACCGGTAGTAAACCAAGGCCGCATGGCAAGTCTCGGTCCAATCCGGAAAAGTTTAATCCCCACACATGAAAGAAAGGTAGAAATGACCACTGAAGGAGAACGAAGCACCGGATTGCAAAACGGACAACGGGGAAAATGCTCGGATGCATGAGACAAACATATATGCCAATGAAATGCACATGATGACATGATATGCAATGCATGACATGCAAGCAATGACAACACAACAATAGCGAAAAACTCAAAGACACCTGGCACATCGGTCTCGGGGCGTTACAGCCGGGGCGGCCGCCCTCGCCGGGTACGCCAACGGCGGGTTGTTGCCGCCCTCGAGGTGCGTCAGCACACCCTCGAGTGTGCGGCCGGGGACGCCCCACCACAGGTGGCGCCCCTCGCTGTTCTTCTGGCCGCCGACCACCGGCGCGTCGTTGGTGGAAACCAACCGCTGCCGCTGGCGGCGCTCGAAGTATGCCGCCCAAGCCGCGTGGTTGTCGGCGGCGTACTGGGGGAGGGAGAGCTGGGCGTCGGTGAGGGAGGCGCGGACGACCTCGACCTCCTCGGCGAAGTAATTTTGCTTGGCCACGGCGTCGGGCAACGGGGGAACGGGCACTCCTCCATCGCTGAGCCTCCACCCCGTCGGCGCAGCGCGCATGTCCGGCGGCGCCGGGATGTTCGCCTGGAACAGGAGCCAGGACTCCTGTTCGCGCAGCGAACGGCGGCCGAAGCCGTTGGCCGCCGCCTCGTCTCCGGAGAAACGCTCTGTCATGGCGACGGGCTCGGGAGAGGTAGAGAGGGAGAGGGAGGGGCTGGGCGGCGGCGCTCGGGAGACGTAGAGGGAGGGGCTGGGCGGCGGCGAGGGGCGGGGCTGGTGTGGGCACAGGCAAGTGAGGTCGCCGGCTATATAGCCGCGCCGCGCCCGTGTGAACGCGTGCGAGGGAGGGGAGGCGTCGGCGCGCCGTCCCGTGACACGCCGCCCGTGAGGAATCAATGATAAGGCTGACCGGCGGCAGCCTTGCCATTGATTCCCCGCGGGAACCGAGGCCGTTGGGGGAGACGAGGCGCCGTGTCGCTGACGCGGCTGGTCGGCAGCTTTTTCACGCCAAAACAGCTCACCCCGGCGCCCCCGGACGCCCCCCAGCGCACCGGGTTTGGCCAGGGTCCGTCGGCGCTGTTTTCGGCTCAAGCCGGCAAAAATCAGGCTCCTGTGACGCGACTGGGCTGGTTTTTAACGCCGACGCGAGAAAATCGCCTGAGAAGGCCTTCTTAAGGGCGCGGCTGGAGATGCTCTTAAAAGACAGGCTCAAAAGGGGTTGCCTTCTCGTGTCGTGTCGGTCATACCTCTCCGCACGATCTGCCGTGCCTTTGTAATTTATTTTTTTAATCATTTGTACCATGGTTACAACTTTTAAGCAATATATCAGGCGAGAGAACTCTCTCGATGATACCTAGAAAAAAACTATGTAGCTTTTAGAATGATTTTTTTTCTTACAACGACAAAAGCTCAATCAGCCGACTAATATATTTTCTAAAAAGAAATCATCACAAAGGTGCTCACACAACTATAGAGCACTGAACAAGCAGGCGGTGCGATTGCCCCTAGGTGTAGCGCGGAGGAGGCCTCCCACCATGGTCGTGCTCGTGCTCCTCCCTCTCATGTTCCGTGCTCCTCCCTCTCATGTTCCTCCTCATGCTCGCCTTGTCCTCCTGTGGTACAACTGCCGCTTTTGGGGCTCCGGTTGGAGAGGATTACACCTGGCCACCGGCCTGACACCGCGCCGACATGCTTGCTATCATGTTTTGATTATTTTGTGGGAAATTGGGTATGGACTTTACATGTAACTTGGGAAATTATTACAAACACCTGTTTGGACCCCCGAATACAAGTACGGTGACGCTCGATGAATTTGTAATTGATGATCTTTCTCAATTACAGACAGCGGAGAATGATATTCTCTTTGCATCGTTTATTGAAAAAGAGGTTCTTCTGGCAATATCACAAATGAAGCCGAATAAAGCACCGGGACTGGACTGGTTTCCAGCTGAATTCTATAAGAAATGTTGGCATATTATTAAGGATGATCTTATGCCTATGTTTCATGATTTTTTAACGGTCATTTAGAGTTGTTTCATCTTAACTTCGGTACGATAACGCTGTTACCTAAGAAAGATGAGGCAGTTCGGATTGAACAATTCCGGCCTATATGTCTGTTGAATGTGAGCTTCAAAATTTTCACAAAGGTTGGAACCAATAGATTGACACAAATTGCTTATTCAGTGATCCAATCCAACCAGACAACGTTCATGCCGGGGCGACACATAATAGAAGGGGTGGTCGTGCTGCATGAAACGCTTCATGAGATCCACTCGAAGAAATTAGATGGGGTTATCTTCAAAGTGGATTTTGAGAAGGCGTATGATAAAGTAAAGTGGCCTTTTCTTCAGCAGGCAATGCGCATGAAGGGCTTTAGTGAAGCTTGGAGGAACCAGGTGGATACTCAAGTCCAGAAGGGTAGTGTAGGAATCAAGGTGAAGGATGATATCGGTCACTATTTTCAGACACATAAGGGGCTGAGACAAGGGGATTCCATGTCTCCTCTTCTGTTCAATATTGTGGCAAATATGTTGACCGTCATTATTGGCAGGGCCAAGCAGCATGGCCATGTAGAGGGTTTAGTTCCTCATCTAGTCGATGGAGGAGTATCAATTCTACAATATGCGGATGACACTATGTTATTCATGGAACATGACATGACAAAGACACGTAATATGAAACTTATCTTATGCCTCTTCGAAGAATTATCTGGTTTAAAAATTAATTTTCATAAAAACGAGTTGTTCTGCTTTAGGAAGGCCAAAGACGAAGAACACACTTACAGGCAATTGTTCGTATGTGAATTAGGTGCTTTACCATTCAGTTACTTGGGTATTCCGATCCATCATCTTAAGCTATCCAATTGTATGTCGATGTGTATTGAAGGTCGGTTAGTCCTGATTATGTCATATGGAGGTCGGTTGAAAGTGTATTGAAGAACGAATTGAAAAAAACTTAGCTACTGGAAGGGCAAGCTTATGTCATATGGAGGTCGGTTAGTCCTGATTAACTCGGTACTGACTAGTATGTCGATGTTCCTATTTTCGTTCTTCGAAATTCCGAAAGGGGTTCAGAAGCGACTTGATTTCTTTAGATCTCGTTTCTTTTGACAGTCTGGTGAGGCCAAGAGAAAATACCACCTCGCGAGATGGGATATCCTTTGCCGACCTGAAGACCAAGGGGGGCTCGGTATTGAGAACTTAGAAATTAAGAATAAATGTCTTATGAGTAAATGGTTATACAGGCTAGAGACTGAGCCGAAGGGTATGTGGTCACAGATCCTGCGCAATAAGTATTTACACCCGAAGACACTAGCTCAAGTTACCATGCGACCGACTGACTCGCCATTCTGGAAGGGACTTATGAGAACGAAGAACTTGTTTTTCGTAGGGTCAAATTCTTGGTGGGAAATGAGATGTCCATGATATTTTGGGAGGATACATGGTTAGGAGTGGCGCCCCTGGCCGTCCAATACCCTACCAATATTGTGCAACGTAAGGAGGATTCCGTAGGCACAGTCTTTCAAACTATTCCCTTAAATATCTAGTTCAGACTAGTGTTAGTTGGTGCGAGAGGGACCGCCTGGATGCATTTGGTTCGGAAACTGATAAACATTCAACTCTCCGACCAGCCGGGTGCGTCACAATGGAGGTTAACTAAGACTGGGATTTTTACGGTGAAATCATTCTATATGGATTTGATTAATTCTGGCCCACTCTCAAGATCGTTGCACATTTGGAAGGTTAAGGTTCCTTTGCGTATTAAAATCTTTATGTGATTTGTCCACAAGCTAGTGATACTCACAAAGGACAACTTAAACTAAAGGCGATGGGTAGGAAGTTCGCGGTGTTGTTTCTATGATCATGATGAAACGATACAACACTTATTTCTTGATTGCCCACTTGCCAAGCTACTGTGAAGAACGGTTCATATAGCTTTCAACATTACTCCTCCAGTTGATATTGCGTCATTGTTTGGGACGTGGTTAGCTGGGGTTGAACATATTACTGCGGTCCGTATTCGGATTGGAATATATGCACTATTATGGGCTATATGGAACTGTCGAAATGATATATTTTTTAACAGACAACACACTTTAACTTTCTTGCAGGTCATCTTCAGAGCTACTGCCTGGATCCGTACGTGGTCCTTACTCACACTTATGGACTCCAGGGAGTCTTTGGTTACTGGGTGTAACCAATGGGAGATGGTAGCTCGGGCTATATTCAACCGGTTCGGATGGCGCTCGCATAACAGGATAGGAGTCTAGGGAGCTTATCCTTCTTATTACCGTATCGGTTGCCTTTGTCAGCTTGTAATTTTCCTTTTTCATTTTGTTCTGCTCCGTTTGCGAGCTGTAAGACTATTATGACGATGCTTTCTGGATTTTTAATAAGATGGTTGTATGCATCATCATGATGCAGAGGCCGGGGCATGCCTCCATTTCTAAAAAAAAATGTAACTTGGTTTTATGTAGGGACATGTATGGAACTTGATTATATGAACTTCTGTGGTATATGCTAAAACTTCTTTATGTATGAATGTGCATGTCATGTCAGATATATGATTGAGTTGTCATGTTAAATTTTCTCTGACTTGTCATGCTGAAATTACAATGGAAATGCTGCCCGAATTTTCCATAAATAAGTTTCATGTTGTCACAAAGGAGAAAGAGGTTGGTTTTTCTCTACAGACATTTTCTTGTATGTCATGAGGGCATGACTATCATTTTACTCATAGATTTCACATGCTCTCCGGTTAGTTCATAGTTATGGCAGATATGACATTTGTTGAGTTTGATGGTGGCATATGAGCAAAGGGTGTTTGTTCGATGGCAATTCTGCAAGTTGCAAGTTTGTTGATGGCAAATAAGCAAATTCTCCACGCAATACTGCACCTGCTTCATAATCCAGGAGGATCGTTGTCTCTCAAGCCCTGTAGGCATCCTCGCCACGAAGAGGATAATGATGACAAGAGTGTGATGCAAAGAGCACACGCAACATGAGCCCCTGCCATCGGTTAGTGGATGCCATGTTTGCGAGTGGTTCTACGAGGATGTAAAGTAGGGTCTAATATATTGCCTTTATACATGAATTTTTATACGTATATAATTGTAATTGTGTGATCATCTATATATTGAAACGTGAGGCTGGATGTCAATCACCTACGCAAGACCCTAAACCCTGTGTTTCAACTTGGTATCAGCCAGGTTGGGCCGCCGCCGCAAGTCCCTCGCGCCGCCGCCCGATCCTCTCATCCGCGTCGCCGCTACGTCTTGCTACTTCACGTACGCGCATACGCAGGAATCCATCCAGCTGCTTGCTAGCTAGCTAGCTAGTTTTGCCCGTACGCTGTCGCCGCTTCCGATCGCTGCTGCTGCGCGTGCCATCTTCCGCGCCGCCGCCGCGTCTTGCTCTGCTGCCGCCACGCGCTGCTCCATCCGTGCCGCCGCTGCAATATCATCCTCCGCTATGTCCGTCGGCCAAACTGCCGACGCCCTCATCTATTCCCCCGTCGTCACGATCCCCGCCGTGCTCGCCGTCTCGATGATCTCCGCCCGTCTCGGTCGCCACAACTTCATGCTTTGGGTGGGCATCACCAGCACCGTTCTTGCTGGTGCCAACCTCCACGGGCACCTCGATGGCATCAAGGCGGCACCGGTCAAAACACTCGTTGTCGGCACCGGCGACACTGCCACTACCATCGCCAACCCGGAGTACCACCAATAATGGGTTCAAGATCAACGCGTCAAGGGGCTTCTTCTCACCTCCATGGATGAGGATATTGCATGCTAACTCATTGGCTGCGAGTCAGTGCATGCAGTGTGGACAGCCGTCGCCGCCATGTTCGACGCCCAGAGCTGCGCCAATGTCCGCCACATTCGGCGGCAACTTCAGTCGCTGAGGAAGGACGATATGTCCGCCGCGGAATACATGCACAAGATGAAGGCCCTGTCCGACACTATGGCCGCCGCGGGCTCTTCGATCCGTGATGATGAGCTTATCGATCACATCCTCACCGGCCTTGGCTCCGCCTACAACTCCATCGCCGCCTCCTTGGGCGTGAGTAACACACCCATGCCCTACTCCAGTTTTTACTCATTGGTTCTGTCCTTCGAGGCGCTGCAGGCACAGCAGAGTGCGGTGGAGGGGTGGTCTCCCTCCGCGAACGTCGTGACCCGTTTGGGTTCGTACGGCACGGGCGGACGCGCGCCCTACTCCGGCCCTTATCCCTCCCAGGGGGGGGGGCGCCCGGCTGATGGACATGGCCAGCCAGGGCAGAGCCGCCAGGGTGGTAATGGCGGCAACACCGGTGATCGTGACCGCAACGCTGGTTATGCCGGCAATGGCCGGCAAGGTGGAGGGGGCAATGCCGGCAACAACGGCGGAGGAGGTGGGCGTCGCAACCGCTGGCGTCCCCGGTGCCAAATTTGCAAGAACTAGGGCCATGAAGCCGACGACTGCCGCAAGCGCTATGATCAGGATCACAACTCCCGCTCCGCCAACTCGGCCTCCACCAACACCGTCGACTTTCCTTGGGTGCTGGATGCCGGGGCTATGGATCACGTGACTAATGATCTTGAGTGCCTCCAGGTTCACGGGCGCTATGACGGCAAGGATCAGGTTCGGGTGGCCAATGGTGCAGGTTTGTCTATTTCACACATTGGTCATTCGCGTTTACCCGGTTCATCTCTTAAACTGCATAATATCCTTCATGTTTCACACATCAGTCAGCATCTTCTCTCTGTTTATCGTCTTCTTTGTGATAATGACGTGTTTGTTGAATTTCACCGTCGTTTTTTCCTTGTTAAGGACAAAGCAACCATCCTTCACGATAGAAGTTACC
>NC_041390.1:90295938-90299010 GCF_002162155.2 Triticum dicoccoides
CGCTCGTGCGTCATCTTCATCGTCTCGCCATACCTCCTCTAGTGTTCGAGTTTCATCGTCACAATGGCATCAATGTCTTGGTCATCCTACAAATAATGTGGTCACTTCCATTGTTCGGAGTCATGAACTTCCATGTTTTAGTTCAAATAATTTATCATTAGTTTGTGATGCCTGTCAGCGTGCTAAGAGTCATCAACTACCTTATTCTACTTCGTTTCATATCATTACTGTACCTCTTGAATTAATACATTCAGATGTTTGGGGTCCCGCTCTTGCCTCGTCGGGAGGGTACAAGTATTATGTTAGTTCTATTGATGACTATACGCGCTTCACCTGGATTTATTTGCTTAAACACAAGTCTGATGTTGAGCAAGTTTTCTACAACTTTCAGGCTCATGTCGAACGCCTTCTGAATTATAAAATCAAGGTCGTTCAGTCCGACTGGGGTGGTTAATACCACAAACCCCATCGCTACTTTCAACGCACATGCATCTCTCACCGATTGTCATGTCCATATACCTCTCAGCAGAACGGTATTGCCGAGCGCAAACACCGACATTTGGTTGAGACCGGCCTTGCCTTGCTTGCGCACTCCTCTCTTTCACTTTGTTTTTGGGATGAGACTTTTCTTATGGCATGTTACCTCATCAACCGTATGCCCACTCCGGTTCTCAACAAGGACACCCCTCTGTTTCGTCTGTTTCATGTTCAACCCAACTAGTCCTCCCTTTGGATTTTTGGGTGTGCTTGTTGGCCTAGTCTCCGCAAGTACAATGCTCACAAGCTTGAGTTCCGTTCCAAGATGTGTGTCTTCCTTGGCTATAGTCCTTTGCATAAGGGCTATAAGTGTCCTGACCGTACCTTCGGTTGGATATACATCTCTCGTGATGTTGTTTTCGACGAGACTGTGTTTCCTTACTCCCTACCCAGCGTCTCAGTTGATCCTGCTTCTCTTGAACATGCCCTCACTTTTCCCTCTGATGAACCGGTTCCGGATATCCATGTGCGTAAATATGACGTGTCCTATTTGTCACCTAACTTGTCCTCTGCAGGTGCTATTGCTTTGAGTTCCCCTCAGGTACATGTTGTTGCTCCGCCGCCTCCTGATGAGCCCGACGTGCATGCTCAAGACGTGCATGTCCCGCCGCCCGAGGCAGGCGCGGCTGCCTCGCCAGATGGCGCGACCGTGGATGCGGCTGGGTTGCAACCCTCGCCCGGTGCGTCGCTCGGGCCACCACCTTTGCCTGGGCCGGTCCAGCCCACCGTCGTCTCTCGGCCCGTGTTGCCTCATGGTGAGGTCTCCTCAGCCGCGACACCCTCGGTCGAGCCCTCGTCGCCACCGTCTTCTCCTACTGGCGATGCATCTCTGGTGCATGCTATGGTTACACGCCATCGTGATCATATGCGCAAGGAGAAGTCTTACACTGATGGCACGGTTCGGTATGAATCTCGCCGCCGTGCCTTCTTCACCGCACCAGTTTCCCATCGTGATGCTCTGGGTGAACCTGCCTAGCATGCCGCCATGTCCGAGGAGTTTGCTGCTCTCTGTCACACTAACACCTGGGTCTTGGTGCCTCGGCCACCTGGTGTTAATATTGTGAGCTGCAAGTGGATTTTCAAAACCAAGCATCATTCGGATGGGTCTGTTGATAAGCATAAAGCTCGTCTTGTTGCTCGCGGTTTCACTCAACAGCATGGGATTGACTATGGAGATACATTTAGCCCGGTGGTGAAGCCTGCCACAGTTCACTTGGTTCTGTCTCTTGCTGTGTTCCGTGGTTGGAGCCTCCGACAGATTGATGTGAGCAACGCCTTTTTACATGGGTTCTTGGCCAAAGATGTGTATATGCAGCAGCCACCCGGGTTCGAGGATGCCACGTATCCCTCTCATGTCTGCAAACTTCAGCGATCTATTTATGGTCTCAAGCAGTTGCCCCGTGCCTGGTATGCTCGTTTGAGTCAGCGCCCTTCGCAACTCGGTTTCGTTGCCTCCCAATCAGATGCATCTTTGTTCATCTTCTCTTAGGGTGCTATACAGATATACATGCTGGTGTACGTTGATGATATTGTGATTGCTGGCTCTACCCCCGCCGTGGTGGATCGTCTTGTGCAGTCGTTGTCTGCTAGCTTTCCCATCAAAGATTTGGGTCACCTCGAGTACTTTCTTGGTTTGGAAGCGTCCTTTCATTCAGGGGGCATGACCTTGACGCAGAAAAAGTATGCTTTGGACCTTCTTCACCGCGTCAACATGGAGAACTGCAAGGCCACTTCCACTCCGCTTGCTACATCCGAGAGTCTCTCACGTCATAGTGGTGCACTACTGGGTAGAGATGACTCCTTTCGGTATCGCAGTGTGGTTGGAGCACTTCAGTATTTGACCCTCACTCGTCCTGATATCTCCTTCGCAGTGAACAAAGTGTGTTAGTTCCTGTCTCAGCCAACGGAGGATCATTAGGAAGCAGTCAACCGTATTCTGAGATATGTCAAAGGTATGCTAGACATGGGACTACAGATTCGTAAGTCTAGATTTACTAGAGTGAGTATATTCACTGATGCAGACTGGGCAGTCTGTGTTGATGATAGGCGCTCTACTGATGGTTTTGCTATATTTGTGGGACCCAATCTTGTATCTTGGAGCTCGAAGAAGCAACCCACGGTCTCGAGGTCAAGCACCGAGGCAGAGTATAAGGCATTGGCCAATGGCGCGGCTGAAGCCATTTGGATAGACTCAGTTCTCACAGAACTTGGAGTCCCATGGCAGCGCACTCCTATATTGTGGTGTGATAACTTAGGGGCAACTGTAACACTCCGGACACACCCGCCGGTAGTCGTTACTCCTGGCGGGATTTAGACTGGCCCCGCAGATCAATACTAGTCTTTTCTGCGCACTTTGTCCTCACTCGTGCGCACGTTGCCCGAGGTTCGCTAGAGAATATGGGGTCGCTGGAGTAGAGGTCGCCGGGGCCGGAGCTCGGAGGTCGAGGAGGAGGTGCGCCGGCGACAGGGGAGTCCGGACGGCGGGGCGGCGCCCCCTGCGACGGCTCCTCTGCGGTGGCGGCGAGAGGCGCCGCG
>NC_041390.1:90299432-90325240 GCF_002162155.2 Triticum dicoccoides
GGGAGTGGGGCGGCGCTGCGAGCCAGGCGGCGGGAAGGCGGCGTCTGGGCCCGGGGCCCCGCTACGGGCCTCTGCGGGCCGGCGGCGGAGAGAGCGGTGATGTGGGCGTGCTGACACTTGGCGGCGCGTGATTGGTGGCGGCGGGGTTGTCCGACGCGGACCGGACACGTCCGGCCCGCGGAGAGGGAAAATGGTTAGGGTTTCGCCCGTGATTTCGGGAAGGAGAGCTATATATATAGGTAGAGTGAGCTAGGAGGCTCCAAATTGAGCATGGTTTGCGGCCACGCGATCGTGATCGAATGCTCTAGATGATGGAGGAGGTTTAGGTGGGTTTTGGGTTAGTTTGGAGGGGTGTTGGGCTGCAACACACACACGAGGCCTTTTCGGTCCCTCGGTTAACCGTTGGAGTATCAAAGGAAGTCCAAATGGTACGAAACTTGACATGCGGTCTACCGGTAGTAAACCAAGGCCGCATGGCAAGTCTCGGTCCAATCCGAAAACGTTTAACACCCGCACACGAAAAGAGGTAGAAAGGGGCACCGGGTGACATAGGAGCGCCGGAATGCAAAACGGACAACGAGGAAAATGCTCGAATGCATGAGACGAACACGTATGCAAATGCAATGCACATGATGACATGATATGAGATGCAAGACAAAGACAAAACACACGGAGACAAAAACCCAGGAACGAGGAAAAATATCATAACTTAGTGCCGAAAACGGCAAGAGTTGGAGTACAAATAAGGTAAATTACATCCGGTGTGTTACAACAACTTACCTGATGGCGAATCCAGTGTTTCATGCTCGGACTAAACACATTGAATTGATTTCCATTTTGTGAGAGAACGAGTAACTGCTTGTGAACTGGAAGTCAGGTTTATTTCTACAGATGATCAGTTAGCGGATGTATTTACTAAACCCGCTACTAGACAGATGGTAGACCGTTTTAGAACCAATCTGAATCTTGTATGTAGTTCAGATTGAGGGGACATATAAAGTAGGGTCTAGTATATTGTCCTTGTACACGTATTTGTATACATATGTAATTGTAATTGTGATCATCTATATATTGAGACGTGAAGCTGGATGTCAACCATCCACGCAAAACCCTAAACCATGTGTTTCAACTAAGGAGACTTACGGCTACACGATATGAGATTCTTAGCTATCCGATCGTTTTCCAAAAATAAATATAAATAAAAAGTTTGTCAAAATAAAAATAAAAAGAAGAGCCATGTAATCATGGCCACCACGGTTTCAATGATTGGTCCCAAAAGCCCGGTCGGCGTCGAGCATAGATTTATTTGCGTATTTTACTAACTATATAATCCATCTTTTATGACATAACATGGTCTTGAAGATGATATTTTGACCATCAATTCATGGGCAACACAAGTTGCCTTTTCGCATAAATATAGTTATGCAATATGAAAGTATATTATTTAGATATTTTTCTTGTGATAGTAATAAGTGGCCAAACATACAAATGTTAACCTCATAAAATCCAAAACTAATCAATGTTATCATGAATAGGAGGTGGCACTAGTTAAAATCTTTTCGAAAAGCCAACCCTTTTTCTTTTTTTGACATGTTAAAAGGCAACCTTGAAATCATGGCAAACGCGCTCACACAGAATAGGAAAAGAAAAAAGAGAACCACCAGGTTGCTTGCAGCAGCGCCCCAAGCCTCCAACCACCAGAGAGCACTGAGCAAGCCAGGCGGTGCGATGGAACCCCCGGGCGCAGCGCGGAGGAGGCCTCCCATGGCGGCGCCCGTGCTCCTCCTCCTCATGCTCGCCCTGTCCTCCTGCGGCGCAGCCGCCGCCTCCCGGGCTCCGGTCGGGGAGGATTACGTCCGGCCGCCGGCCCGGCCCCGCGGGGGCCAGCGGAAGGCCCTCCTCGGCCTCTTCCCCTGGAGCAAGAAGAAGGCCTCCGCTTCCGCCTCCGACCCCCAGCAGGTGACGTGACCTCTCTTCGCCTGCCCGATTTCGTGCTCGTCGCTCTTGAATCGGTCCATCCCAAGGGGATTGGCGACGCTTTGGGAAGAAAAGAAATGGACTTTTTCTTTCTTTCTTTCTTGATTAGACTGCGAGCTAGCGGCTAGATCGTTCCGAGGTTATTTCTTCCTGTGATTGTAAGCTGAATGGACGATTCGGTGTTGTGGCTGGCCGTTTCTTGATTAAATTACAGGATCGAGCTGATCTATTGTATGGTGAATTTATTTAGCTCTGTTTCGTCGCCCAGAAAATAGTAGGACTACAATTCACCATAGATCAGCTCTGAACTAGTAGTACTAAACAGTGGGTGTCTTATTAGACCCCTAGTTGTCCTCAGATGTCTAGTTTGACAATTTGCTGGACATATCTTAATTTCAATCTTGGATGATAGTGTATTTTGATACTGAGGTTCAATGTTTTTGTGTGCTATTGAGTATTTGAGACTACTGTGCGTGTGTGCTATTCTAATTATATATGCCATGTAGCCTGGATTGAACTGATCAATTTGTCATACACAAGTACAGATGATGGAACTATGCATACTGCAGGTTATGTTGAATTGGCAGCATCTTGATTTTGTATTTGATCGTGTCACATAGTAGTATTTTATCTATGTTTGTCCTTACACACAGACACAGGCTCATTTACCTTCCAGTTAATTTAATCTATCCCTGTCCCGGACAGATTTATTTCTTTGCGTTGGGGCCGATACCCGGAACGCGTCTAGTTCCACAATGTTCAGTTTCCTGAATTCACTTGATCCCAGAAGTTTACAGTTTTATGTACCAGATCCTGTGTGTTATCCTCCAGCACTTCCAAAGTCCTCATTCATAGCTTTGGTGTTAGACAATTTTTTGCTACTACAAGTTCATCAACCGCTGAACTCTATGCTATAATATGTTTTACAGGTGCACATTTCGCTATCTGGAGAGAAGCACATGAGAATTACATGGGTTACAGATGACAACTCTGTCCCCTCAGTTGTGGACTATGGAACTAAGTCCAACACATACACATCCTCATCTAATGGAGAAAGCACGTCCTACAGCTACTTGATGTACAGCTCGGGAAAGATCCACCATGTTGTTATTGGACCTCTTGAAGACAACACTATATACTACTACCGATGCGGAGGACGAGGTTCAGAGTTCCAACTTAAGACACCCCCTTCCCAGTTCCCGCTGTCATTGGCTGTTGTAGGCGATCTCGGGCAGACCAGTTGGACAACATCAACATTAAACCACATTAAGCAATGTGAATATGACATGCTCTTACTTCCCGGTGATCTCTCATATGCTGATTATATGCAACATTTGTGGGATTCCTTTGGTGAGTTGGTGGAGCCACTTGCTAGCACCCGGCCCTGGATGGTGACACAAGGCAACCATGAAAAGGAGAGGATACCATTTTTGAAGTCTGGATTTCAATCATATAATGCACGATGGAAGATGCCTTATGAAGAGAGTGGCTCCACATCAAATTTGTACTACTCATTTGAGGTTGCAGGGGTGCATGTTATAATGCTAGGCTCTTATACAGATTATGATGAGAGTTCAGATCAGTATGCTTGGCTTAAGGTTCGTAACTTCCTTACTCCATGTCATATTGCATTGCGGCTGCTGCTAGTTTCTGAATATCATTTAAGACGTTCTCCTAAAGAATTAAAGTATTTCTTTAGTACTTAGTACTCTGCTAGAAAGGTAGAGTGACCGCTCATAGTTACACCTACACTCGGAACTTATGTTAACCTTTTTGTCGGTGTATTCTTCCATTTTACGTTAAACACGATGTGCTTAGCTTAAAAGTTAAATCACCCTTGTCATTTTTACTGACAGAAGACCACCTTTTCTGCTTTACAGGCTGATCTTGCCAACATAGATAGAAAGAGGACCCCGTGGCTCGTTGTTCTGTTGCATGTGCCATGGTATAACAGCAACTGGGCTCATCAGGGTGAAGGTGACAGTATGATGAACGCGATGGAGCCTTTGCTACATGCCGCTCATGTGGATATTATAATCGCAGGTCACGTGCACGCCTATGAACGCACGGTATGACTCCTTGCAGATCACCAGTATCGCAGCACTGTTCAAATTTGTGCCTCTGGCCATGTAATTTATTTATGTAAAGGTTTCAGATGATCATTTCGCTGTTTGTGCAGGAGCGAGTCTACAAAGGTGGGGTTGATCCATGTGGCGCTGTTCATATAACGATCGGCGATGGTGGAAACCGGGAAGGCTTGGCCCGCAGGTACCTTTGCCCTCCTTGTTGTTAATGCATCTGAATCCAAATCGCCTTAGTGCCACTAGATTGATATGTCTATCTTGGTATCTATCTTCAGGTACCATAATCCGAAACCACTCTGGTCGGTCTTCCGGGAAGCGAGCTTTGGGCACGGTGAGCTGAAGATTGTCAACTCCACGCACGCGCACTGGACTTGGCACAGGAACGACGACGAAGAGCCTGTGAGAACAGATGATGTGTGGATAACCTCGCTGGCTGGTTCGCAGTGCGTCCAGGACAGCAGCAGCCGCGAGTTCAGGAAGATACTCATGTCCCCTTGAGACGATCATTCGGGTCCATATATAACTTAGTCTGAAAAGGGCTTGCCATGTAGTAGTACTGTATGTGTATATATGTGTGTGTAAGACTACTTGCTAAACCATAACCTGATAAGCTTTTTGCTGTATATGGGTTAACCAATGAGAACATGTACCCTGTGTCATAGTTGGCATGTTTAACCGCTCAGTATGATACGAAATGGCGTCAAACCACACGCAGATGTCATAGTCGCTCTTCCGCTCCCGCGAGCGGCCGGGCGAAAAACACAGCCCGCTGCCGCAGCCCTCCTCCACCCTCGCCCCCCTCCCTCGCCGCCGCCAGGGGACGGCGCCGGGCAAAGCCCGCGCGTACGTCGGCGGCGGCGGGGCCCTTCCCCTCCCCGCGAGGCGCCAGGACGGCGCGGGACGGCCAGCTTCGCGGCGGGGCGCGGCCCGACGGCGGATCTCCTCGGGTCGGAGGCGTTCTATGGTTGGCTGCTGGAGGAGGCTTCGTCGGGTGGTGGGCGGTTGTTTCCGCGGCTTGCGGCGACGAGCGGCGCATCCTTGTGAGCGGATTTGGTGCGGCGCCAGGGAGATGGCGAGGTGGAGGAGGAGGGCGCCGAGAGGGGTCACGGTGAAGGAGGAGGAGGGCGTCGGGAGGAGGGCCGGTGCGGATCTGGCCGGCGGTGGCAGTGGCGCAGATCTGGCGCGCTGCCTCCACGAGGGCCCGAGTTCCGCCCCGTGCTGCTCCTGGCCTGGCGCGGAGGTGGGCGCCGCGGAGGGCGACGAGTGGAAGGCGTCGAGGGCACTGACGGGCCGCGCTGGATTTGGGAGGGCTGCACTTGCTGGAGCAGGGAGGCTCCAGCCGTGGTAGATGCAGGATGCAGGGCCCGATCTGGCCTCTGCATGCTCGCCGTGGGGAGGTGGACCATGCCTTCACGACTTCAACAACAAGGTGCTGCGGCGGCGACGGTGTGAGTCGGACATGGACGAGCTCCCAAGGGCTTGAGCGGAGGTGTGCGACGATACGGACGAAGGTCCTGCACAACAAGAGCCGGTGCTGATGGTGCCTGAGGGTGTCATTTTCCTCCTTGGAGGCGCCACCGAGGTGTGTCGGCATCTTCCTCGGGCTTGGTTGGTAGTGTCTCCGGGCGAAAGCCTAGGTCCGGAGCCGGATCGGCGTGATGGCGGCGTCTCCGACGTCGTTCCTCTGTTGGAAGCATCACGTTTTTGAGACACTGCTTGGAGGTTCTATGTGGCACTCCTCCGGTGCTCGCCGCTGTTTTTGGTGAAGCTTCAGGCGCAATGTATGCCATCGCTGATAAGTCCAAGACGAAGTTTTTTCTGGGATCGACTGAGTTCCGCCATCTGCCTGTATTCTACTTCAAGGGTAGATGGTGCGTTGACAAAGAAAGTCTCAGTTGGAACTGCTACTGTCTTCGGAGGATATTGGCATTGGTCAAGAGACGCGGCAGTGATGCTTAGCCTAGGACAGGCCCCTTTTTCTTTGTAGTCGTGTTGTCTATGGTGGGTAGCTCGGCAGCTATTAGGGCTGTCGTTTTCTTTTTCTTTGATCTTCGGATCTTTATCATATTGTTCTTCCGTTGCTTCCTGCTAAATCGAATCAAGCCAGCATTTTGCTGTATCTTTAAAAAAAAAAGTATGATACGAAATGTTGATTCAGAAAACAACATCTGGACTGAAACTGCATCCAGAAGAAGTCCAGAGAAATTACTACTATGACTCGAGCTTTGGTTTCCAGTTCTCATCCTTGCAGCGCCGCTGGTCGGCGATCATGGACTCGAAGACGGCGAGGACACGATCCAACTCCGTCTCGTCCTCCCCGAGCTGCTTCATGGCGACGACGATGCTCTCGATGGTCGACAGGCACCCGGCCGTCGGCTCATGCCTCACCTCGCCGTATAGGCTGACCCTATCTGCTTCCACCTTCACGTGCGGCACGAGCTGCAGCCATGGGTTCTCATGGTACATCCGGTGCGCCTTCGCCCAGGTGCCGTCCAGCACGATCAGATGCCTCACTAGTACCTGGCAGTCTGAAGCTGCGTCGATGGTGGTCGCGCGCTGGCATGGGAACAGCAGGGCCGAGTGCGGCGGTATGGCGATGGAGTACTCATGTTGGAGCTCCGGCGACGGCGAGGCTTCTTCGCCTGTGCTGCGTGTGGGCTTGTTCTCCTGTGTCTTCGTCACGGTGAAGCCGTTCGAGACGGCGAGTGACAGCAATCTGATCTTGGGGTTCGCGCCGACGCCGCGCTCGATGTCGATTATGAGCTGCTTCTCCGTGTAAGCGATGGAGCACTTGTCCATGGCTTCCACCGTCCAAGCTTCTCCAGTGGCGGCACCGGCTTCAACAACATTTTCAGTTTCTCCGCCCTCAAGTCCAAGATTCGTCCTGAGGAGGAAGCTGGCGCGGTGGGCGACGTCGGCGACCTGGCGAGGTTGCGGAGGCCGAGGCGGGCGACGCGGACGGAGCTGAGCGGGTGCCGGGCCTCCGTGGGGTGCTGCAGCACGGTGACGCCCACGGTGGTGTCCAGCGGGGGCCCGCGGAGGCGGCCGCAGAGGCAGACGCGGAGGGGCTTCGTGCAGACGGCGCACACGGGGCGGCGGCGCCGGGGTTGGCCCGGCTCCAGGAGCTGCGGGCCGCTCGCCGCCGTGGCCATGGGTGGCGAGGTGGCCGGTGTTGCTGCTGCTCGGCAAGGGGTGCTGGCCGAGTAGGGGGGCTTTGGATGCGGTAGAAAAATGGAGGATTTGAACTGAGGCCCCGTTCGGATTGGCGAAATTCCAAGAGAATTAGCACAGAAGATCGGCATTTTTACCAAAAAGAGATCTCAGCAGCATGCGGGAAGCTCGCTTTGCTTTTCTTTGCTGCTTCAAACGAGTGGATGGGGCGACAAGGAGATTTGTTCCTCACCTTCAAAAATGTGGGGTCCATTTGTCTGTGGGTGACATGAGATGAAATCACGAAACTAAGGAAACGGTGCTCCAATAGGAATTTAGGATGAGCAAATGAGAGTGTTAGGGCATCTCCAGCCGTTGGCCCTTCAGGGGGCGCCTAAAATCGCCGCCTGGGGGTGAGCCGGCGTAAAAATTGGGTCTGGAGCGAGTTGGTCCCCAGCCGTCGGCCACAGGGCTGCCCCAGGCACGTTTTAAAATAAAAGAAGTTCGGCTTAAACACGATAAAATTCGGCCAAACACAATAAATTTCGGCCAAACACGATAAATTTCGGCACATTTCGGCGAAGTTCACGGATTTTCATTACATAGCACATATACATAAACTAATCTAAAGGAAAAACTGGTTGAAGTCGCCGCCATCGTCGTCGTCGGCCTTCTCCTCCTTGACGCAGGCGCCCCTGCTGGACCCTTGCCCGGCGTCGCCATGGCGGACTGGTGGCGGCGCATCGTCGTCGTCGTCGTCGCTGTCGCAGATGACGATGACTCCGCCTTCGTCGCGGCCGCGTCGACGCTCCGCGAAGCGAAGCAGGGCGGTGCGCTGGCGCTCCTTCGCCTTCTCCAGGCGCTCCTTCTCCATCGCTATGGAGTCCCTGCGCGCCCATTCCAGGGCCGCGTCATCGTCGTCGAGCTCCGTCGTCACCGGCGCGGCCGGCTCCTTCTTCACCGGCGCGAGCCCCGGCTCCGTCTTTGGCTTGACGAAGCGCGGAGGAGGAGCCGATGAGTAGGCACGCCGGCCGCCCTCGTTAATGACGATGCCGGCGCTGCGAGTGCGCTGGCCGAGCGGCGTCTCCACCGCGGGCTCGGCCTTGACGCCGAGCAAGGCCGGAGTGCCGGAGGAGTGCGATGAAGATCGGGAGGAGGAAGAAGAGGAGGAGGACCCGAACCTCCTTGGTGCCCATGGCCCGACGCGTCGATGCTGCGCCGGGGCGGCCGCCCTCGCCGGGTATGCCAACGGCGGGTCGTTGCCGCCCTCGAGGTACGTCAACACGCCCTCGAGTGTGCGGCCGGGGACGCCCCACCACAGGTGGCGCCCCTCGCTGTTCTGCCGGCCGCCAACCACCAACGCGCCGTTGATGGACGCCAAGCGCTGCTGCTGGCGGCGCTTGAAGAGCATAATTGGTTTGCTACCAATTTTTGGCTTGCCAAATGTTGGCACTGCCAACTATTGGCAATACCGAGACTTGCCAACTATTGGCAAATTTATGTGAGAGAGGCAAAACAACTCGTAGCCAACCAAGTAGTTGCCAATATTTGGCACAATGCCAAACATTGGCATTGCCAATTTTTGGCAGCAAACCAATTATGCTCGAAATACGCCGCCCAAGCCGCGTGGTTGTCGGCGGCGTACTGGGGGAGGGAGAATTGGGCGTCGGTGAGGGAGGCGCGCACGACCTCGACTTCCTCGGCGAAGTACTTCGGCTTCGCCACGGCGTCGGGCAACGGGGGAATGGGCACTCCCCCGGCGCTGAGCCTCCACCCCGTCGGCCCGGCGCGCATGTCCGGCGGCGCCGGGATGTTCGCCTGGAACAGGTGCCAGGACTCCTGTTCGCGGAGCGAACGGCGGCCGAAGCCGTTGGCCGCCGCCTCGTCTCCGGGGAAGCGTTCCGCCATGGCGACGGGCTCGGGAAAGGTAGAGAGATAAAGGGAGGGGCTGGGCGGCGGCGCTCGGGAGAGGTAGGGAGAGGGAGGAGCTGGGCGGCGGCGAGGGGCGGGGCTGGTGTGGGCACAGGCGAGTGCAGGCCACCGGCTATATAGCCGCGCCGCACCCGTGTGTACGCGTGCGAGGGAGGGGAGGCGTCGGTGCGCCGTCCCATGACGCGCCGGCCGTGAGGAATCAATGGCAAGGCTGACCGGCGGCAGCCTTGGCATTGATTCCCCGCGGGAACCGAGGCCGTTGGGGGAAGACAAGGCGCCGTGTCGCTGACGCGGCGAGCCCGCGACTGTTTCGCGCCAAAACAGTTTGCCCCGGCGCCCCCGGGCGCCCCCCAGCGCGCCGGGTTCGGCCTGGGTCCGCCGGCGCTGTTTTCGGCCCAGGCCAGCAAAAATCGGGCTCCTGGGGGCACGACTGGGCCGTTTTTTTGGCCCGGCGCGAAAAAATCGCCTGGGAAGGTCTTCCTGGGGCGCGGCTAGAGATTCCCTTAGTCGCCACTTTCCTCCAGTGGAATAGGTTTGCGGTTTGTGTTTATGTCTTGGATTTTCATGTTGCACCTATGTCTCTTTCATCTGAAGTCTGTGTTATGTAAATCGAAAAACCCGATTCACTTTTTCTTGAGGAACCGGCACAAGCATTCATCATTGAAGATGTAACGGTATTCTTGGAGAAGGCCCTACACAAGTGAGGTTTTTCTCATGTGTGGATTTCTTGGATCATGGCATGTGTTTCCTTTGTAAAGTATTGGGTGAAATTGAATGGGAAATTATTGGAGTCTTTCACACCCTCTCGTGGCCTCAGACAAGGTGATCCATTGTTCCCGTTTTTATTTCTCTTTGTTGCTGATGCCCTATCTTGTTTGGTCAACAAAGCAATTACGGAGGAGGGGCTGGAAGGTGTTAAAATTTGTCGTCGTGCACCGATGATATCTTACTTATTATTTGCGGATGATTCACTATTGTTTTTTTCGAGCCTTGGAACAGCAAGCAACAATTGTGAAAGGTTTGTTGAGCACTTATGCGCAGGCTACAGGACAACTTATAAATCCGTTAAAGTGTTCCATCATTTTCTCTAGTAACTGCACTGAGCTGGTATCTGGGGAAGTAAAGAGTATTTTGGAGATTACAAGTGAAGCGTTTGAACCCAAATATTTGGGTTTGCCGGTACCTGAGGGGAGAATGCATAAAGGGAGGTTTGAAACCACCCAGGAAAGATTGAGGAAGAGACTAGTGGACTGGAGCGAGCAGTTAATGTCTTCAGGTAACAAAGAGATTTTAATCAAATCTGTAGCCCAGACTATTCCCACATATATTATGAGCATGTTTCGTTTACCTGCTTCGGTATGTGACGATCTGAGAAGGATGATGAGGCAGTACTGGTGGGGAGTTGAAAGAGGCAAGAGAAAAATGGCATGACTGAGTTGGGATAAGCTGAGACTCCCTAAAAGCAAGGGGGGTATGGGATTCAGGGATATGTGTGCTTTTAATCAAGCGTTATTGGCAAAACAAGCGTGGCGATTGATTGATTCCCTTGACAGTTTATGTACCCGTTTGTTGAAGGCAAAATATTTTCCACACGGCAGTATCTTGGATACGGTTTTCACTGGAAATTCATCGGCCGTATGGAAAGGAATAGCTCATGGTTTGGATCTCGTTAAGAAAGGAATAATACGGAGGATTGGTGATGGTGCATCGGTTAGAACATGGAGAGATCCTTGGATTCCTCGACGATACGATTTTCGACCAATTACACCTAAAAGGAACTGCCGGTTTAACCGTGTCTCTGATTTCTTAGATAATAATGCTGCTTGGATCAGAGACCGTGTCGAGAAGCATTTTTGGCCAATGGATGTTGCTGAGATTCTTAAGATACATACGTCTCCTAGGAACCGGCAGGACTTCATCGGCTGGTTTCTGGAGCCGCATGGGAATTTTACTGTCAAAAGTGCCTACAGGTTGGCGACAGAAACACATGTGAGATGTATTCAGGGGGCGCTTGTAGTACTAGACTGGACGGCGGTGGATCAATTTGGAATTAGATTTGGAAATCTAATGTTCCACTCAAGATGCGTATTATGGCATGGAAGACGGCGACGGGTGCGTTGGCAACTAACCTAGGCAAAGCGCATCGTCGTATTCATATACAGAGATCATGTCCTATTTTTGGAGCGGAGATTGAAAGCAGTTTTCATGCATGCACGCCCGACGTGTTTGGGAGGGCTTACGTGCAATCTGGTCGTTGCCTAATGACTCACTACTAGTGGACTCTGGTAAGGACTTGGTAATGCAGCTACTTTCAAAATGTTCAAACAAGACCATGGACTTGGTAATTATGATGATTTAGCGTATTTGGCAACTCCGAAATGATATAACTCACGGGAAGAATGAGACCCAGTTGAGGTAACCGTAGATTATCTTAACAGTTATTATAAGTCACTAAATTTGGTAAGGAACTATAGCATGGAGGAAATCATCAAAGGGAAGGTGTCGTTGTACGAGGACAGTTGACCAAAGTGCGTAAAAACTACAGAATACCCCACGCCTTGGCCTCCTCCGCCTATGGGATGGGTTGCGTTGTCAGTAGACGGTTCATTCTCGTGCCAGGATGGTCGTGCTTCGATTGGCATGGTGCTTCGAAGGGAGAATGGATCTATGATTTTTGCGGCATACAGGTACATTTTCCACTGTAATGATGCCCTGGAAGTGGAAATTCATGCTATTATGCAGGGTATGGCACTGGCCATTCAGCATTCGGACTGCCCAGTGATTGTTCAATCAGACTCTTCAAATGCTCTGGCCATTCTCTCGAGCGACAATCTCTCCAGGTCGGCCTATGGTCATCTTGCTGCTGAGATTAAAGCTCATTTGGTAGTCAGGAAGTTTGTTCCTCTAAAAGTTAGCAGATGTCAAAATAGGGTAGCACATCAATTGGCACACTATAGCCGCACTGAAGCTTGTACTGCGGTATGGTTGAACTCAGTTCCTCCGTGGTGTGAGGAATTGGTGTCTCGTGATTGTAACCCTCTCGCTGTGGAATAAAACATCCTTTCTCCCGCAAAAAAAGAAGATGTAACGGTGAAATCAAGCCCAACAGGGCAACTCAGGCGGTCAAATCGGCCCACTACAAGCCCAACAGCAGGAACCAAAGGGGCTGGAAGGATATGTAACAGAGGAGTGTTGGGGAACGTAGTAATTTCAAAAATTTCCTACGCACATGCAAGATCATGGTGATGCATAGCAACGAGAGGGGAGAGTGTTGTCTACGTACCCTCGTAGACCGTTTGCGGAAGCGTTATATCAACGCGGTTGATGTACTCGTACGTCTTCACGATCCAACTGATCCAAGTACCGAAAGCACGGCACCTCCGAGTTCTGCACACGTTCGGCTCGGTGACGTCCTCGCCTTCTCGATCCAGCAAGAGGGGCGAAGTAGTAGATGAGTTCCGGCAGCACGACGGCGTAGGGCTTCACCTAAGCACTACGAAAACTATGATGGAGGATAAACTAGAGGAGACAGGGTAGCCGGCACACGGCTTGGTGTTTCTTGATGTGTCTTTGGTGCTAGCCCTACCCCTCTATTTATATGTTGAGCCATGGGGTCGAAAATTGGAGTAAAAGCCTCATTAAAGTCGGTTTCACCCGAAAGGCAAGAGTCCTTCTCGGACTCCAGGGCTAGACGCCAGGGTTCCCGGCGTCTACCCCCTAGATGCCAGGGTTCCTGGCGTCTAGCCTCTGGTCTCCGCAAAACTTCCTTTTGCACTTTCCAAAAGCCTCGTGGGCTTTCCCCTTTAGCCCAGATAAAGTGTTCTCGTGCCCAAACATTTCGGGAAACATCCGGAACCCCTTCCGATGAATTCCGGAACCCTTCGGAGATCAAAACACTACTATCCACATATCAATCTTTACTTCCGGACCATTCCGAAGTTCCTCGTCATATTTGTGATCTCATCCAAAACTCCGAACAACATTCGGTCACCAACATACATAACTCATAGTACTATATCGTCAACTAATGTTAAGCGTGCGGACCCTATGGGTTCGAGAACTATGTAGACATGACCGAGACACCTCTCTTGTCAATAACCAATAGCGGGACCTGGATGCCCATATTGGCTCCTACATACTCTACGAAGATCTTTATCGGTCAGACCGCATAACAACATACGTTGTTCCCTTTGTCATCGGTATGTTACTTCTCCGAGATTCCATCGTCGGTATCTCAATACCTAGTTCAATCTCGTTACCGGCAAGTCTCTTTACTCGTTCCGTAATACATCATCCCGCAACTAACTCATTAGTTGCAATGCTTGCAAGGCTTATAGTGACGTGCATTACCGAGTGGGCCCAGAGATACCTCTCCGACAATCGGAGTGACAAATCCTAATCTCGAAATACGCCAACCCAACAAGTACCTCTGGAGACACTTGTAGAGCACCTTTATGATCACCCAGTTACGTTGTGATGTTTGGTGGCACACAAAGTGTTCCTTCGGTAAACGGGAGTTGCATAATCTCATAGTCATAGGAACATGTATAAGTCATGAAGAAAGCAATAGCAACAAACTAAACGATCAAATGCTAAGCTAACGAAATGGTTCAAGTCAATCGCATCATTCTCCTAATGATGTGATCCCGTTAATCAAATGACAACTCATGTCTATGGTTAGGAAACTTAACCATCTTTGATCAACGAGCTAGTCAAGTAGAGGCATACTAGTAACACTCTGTTTGTCTATGTATTCACACATGTGTTATGTTTCCGGTTAATACAATTCTAGCATGAATAATAAACATTTATCATGAAATAAGGAAATAAGTAAGAACTTTATTATTGCCTCTAGGGCATATTTCCTTCAGTCTCCCACTTGCACTGGAGTCAATAATCTAGATCACATCGCCATGTGATTTAACATCAATATTCACATCACCATGTGATTGACACCCATAGTTCACATCGTCCTGTGACCAACACCCAAAGGGTTTACTAGAGTCAATAATCTAGTTCACATCGCTATGTGATTAACACCCAAAGAGTACTAAGGTGTGATCATGTTTTGCTTGTGAGAGAAGTTTAGTCAACGGGTCTGCAACATTCAGATTCGTATGTATTTTGCAAATTTCTATGTCAACAATGCTCTGCACGGAGCTACTCTAGCTAATTGCTCCCACTTTCAATATGTATCCAGATTGAGACTTAGAGTCATCTGGATCAGTGTCAAAACTTGCATCGTTGTAACCCTTTACGACGAACCTTTTGTCACCTCCATAATCGAGAAACATATCCTTACTCCAGTAAGGATAATTTTGACCAATGTCCAGTGATCTTCTCCTAGATCACTATTGCACTCCCTTGCCAAACTCAGGGCAGGGTATACAATAGGTCTGGTACACAGCATGGCATACTTTATAGAACCTATGGCTGAGGCATAGGGAATGACTTTCATTCTCTTTCTATCTTCTGCCGTGGTCGGGCTTTGAGTCTTACTCAATTTCACACCTTGTAACACAGGCAAGAACTCTTTCTTTGACTGTTCCATTTTGAACTATTTCAAAATCTTGTCAAGGTATGTACTCATTGAAAAACTTATCAAGCGTCTTGATCTATCTCTATAGATCTTGATGCTCAATATGTAAGCAGCTTCACCGAGGTATTTCTTTGAAAAACTCCTTTCAAACATTCCTTTATGCTTTGCAGAATAATTCTACATTATCTCCGATCAACAATATGTCATTCACATATAGTTATCAGAAATGCTGTAGTGCTCCCACTCACTTTCTTGTAAATACAGGCTTCACCGCAAGTTTGTATAAAACTATATCCTTTGATCAACTTATCAAAGCGTATATTCCAACTCCGAGATGCTTGCACCAGTCCATAGATGGATCGCTGGAGCTTGCATATTTTGTTAGCACCTTTAGGATTGACAAAACTTTCTTGTTGCATCATATACAACTCTTCTTTAATAAATCCATTAAGGAATGTAGTTTTGTTTATCCATTTGCCAGATTTCATAAAATGTGGCAATTGCTAACATGATTCAGACAGACTTAAGCATAGATACGAGTGAGAAACTCTCATCGTAGTCAACACCTTTGAAAGGATCGATATGGTTGACTAGAGGGGGGGGGTGAATAGGCAACTACCAATTTTTAACTTTTCTTTATCAAATTAAACTTTGCATCAAAGTAGGTTGTCTAGATGTGCAACTAGGTGAGCAACCTATATGATGCAATACCAACAAGCAAACAAGCAAGCAAGAGAGGTAACACTAAAGAGCTTGCATAAGTAAAGGTAAGAGATAACCAAGAGTGGATCCGGTGAAGACGAGGATGTGTTACCGAAGTTCCTTCCCTTTGAAGGGAAGTACGTCTCCGTTGGAGCGGTGTGGAGGCACGATGCTCCCAAGAAGCCACTAGGGTGTAACGCCCTCGATGCGGCTATATCTCCTGCGTGTCGAGGCACGACTTAGAGGCATAACCGCATTGAAGGCGTTACAAGTTGGTAATCAGAGCCTTCCCCGACCTTAGGAGCCCCCACTGCTTGATCGTTTTTAGCAGCCGTTGTTGAGTATAGAAAAATGTTTTGAGTCATTTAGGAATTATATATCGGAGAGTTTAGGAATTATTTTTTACTTCCCAGTCTCTTCATCGCTCTGGTAAGGCATCCTGTCGTAGAGTTTTGACTCTTCTCTTCTCAAATTTCACTAAATTTTTTTTAGGATCACGCGGGTATCTTGGAATCGTTTTGATGGTTTTGTGACGTGCCTCCTGTCTTTAGGGGTTGTGGCAGTGTCCCGGGGAGTTGAGCTCCGAGGTGTTGTCGTCACAATTTTATCGTTGCAGTTCTGGAATACCTGAGTTTAGTACGCCGACATCGAAAAGCTCTTTTATGCAGTTCGTTGGTGAGATAACCTCGACGCCACCCAATACTGGGGCGGGAGTTCGGGAGTATTGCCATAACTTGTATAACGGATGCTTTTCGAAGGTTGAGGTAGATGGTTTCCGAAGTTTTTTCTCGGTTATGTGTTGAAGGATGGATACAGCTGAATGTAGGATTTGCTAGATTTGGGTGCGATATTATGCTTCTCCTATATCCCCAACACCTGATTGCATAACCGGAAAGGTTCGGGAGTTTCATAGGTGGGAATTCTTGTAGCTCTAGTGCTTCTTCCACGGATATTTGGTTTGAGATTGGGATTTCTTACCGAGTATTCGTTCTTGACCCGTACCTTGTCGATTTATTCCTCTACCTAAATTCTAAGTGGCTTCTCAATTTATGGATATGTGACCATTTCAAGTGGAATGCATTCGTTCTTTTGTTCGGATGTGAAGACTATATGTTGCAATTTCAACCCGTTTGATTCAGCTTCATTTTATCTGTCAATGTGCTAACGGTTGTCACCCTCTTCAGGATGGCTCCCGCTAAGAGCATCAATCAAAATCAGAATCAGGATCCGCCACCACCTCCACCTCCTTCAGAGGCATGGCAAGCTGTGATGGCCGCAACCAATGCAAACACGCAGTTGATCATGCAAATTCTTCAAGAGCGCAATCAAGCGAACCAAGGCAACCAAGGCAACAATCAGAATCACTTTGCTACACTCAACCAGTTCCTTGCTAACGGGCCAAAGACTTTCAGCAATTGTGTTGAGGCAACTGATGCTGACGATTGGCTCGTGGATCTGTGCAAGCATTTCGAGTGCAGTAACGTTAGGCCTGAGGACTTTGTCAAGTTCGCTTCCTTCCAACTCAAAGACCAAGCTGCAGAATGGTTCCAGCAGTACAAGGATTCCAAAGGAGGCCGTGTGATTACTTGGGATGAATTCCGTCAAGACTTCAAAGCTCATCATATTCCTCAGAGCATGGTTGAAAGCAAGCGTGAGGAATTCCGCAACCTGAAGCAAGGCTCTTTGTCTGTCTATGACTACAACAAGTTGTTTCAGAAGCTCACCCGCTTTGCTAAGCAGGATGTCCCTGACGAGAAGAGCATGATATACCAGTTCAGGGGTGGTCTCAGAGAAGAAATCCAGCTAGCTCTTGTTCTCTTTGAGCCCTTGAGGTACGATGAGTTCTAAAACATGGCATTGAAGCAAGAGGCTGCTCAACTGAGGTGTGATGCTTCCAAGAAGCGAGTCAGAGATGCTACTCCTTCTTCCTCTACTCAAGTGGCCAAGCAGCAGAAGTATTGGCTTCCTCCTCCTCCGTTCCGTCAGCCGTATCAGCAGAAGAGCAAAGGTGGCAGTGGATCTTCCCACCCACCCAACCCTGGCTTTCAGAACAAGACTTCGTCTCAAGCTCCAAGATCGAGTGCTCCATATCACCGTCCGCTTTCAGAGGTCACGTGCAACAAGTGCCAACAGAAGGGTCACTATGCCAACAAGTGCTTCAACCAGAGGCGTCTCCCTCGTCCTCCTCCTGTGAGATTGGCAAGTACAGCTGTGGTCAAGCATAACCCCAAGCACGCCAAGGTCAACTTGATGAACGCAGCTCAGGCGGAGGACTCGTTAGATTTCATCATGGGTAACCTTCCTGTTAACGATATTCCCGCAAGAGTTCCTTTTGACACTAGTGCATCACATTGTTTCATGTCAAAGCCATTTTTTACCAAGCATGAATTCGTTTCTTCTCATTTGGGTAAACAAATGGATATCGTTTCTCCTGGCAAATGTTTGAGTGCAAGTCTGGAGGTGCTAGATGTTACTATCACCTTGGGCGACTACAAGTTCCTTTCTTCCCCAATGGTTCTTGGTAACTCGGATATTGATCTTATTCTCGGAATGGATTGGCTTTCTAAGCACAAGGCTCAGCTTGATTGTGCAGCAAGGCAGATTCAATTGACTCATTCGTCTGAGGATGTAATTGTCTTTGCCGCTCGTGATGATACCATCCGTCTGTTTTCTCTCAATGAGAAGGGTGAACTGGATGCCATCTCGCAAATTCCAGTTGTTTGCGAATATCAAGATGTCTTTCCAGAAGAGCTTCCAGGAATGCCTCCGCACCGGCCAGTTGAATTCGTCATTGATCTTGAGCCTGGCACGGAACCAGTGTGCAAGCGTCCTTACAAGCTCGGACCTGAAGAGTTGAAGGAGCTGAAGAAGCAACTCGATATTCAAGAGCGAATGGGTCTCATCCGACCTAGTTCTTCTCCGTGGGGTTGTGGTGTTCTTTTTGTGAAGAAGAAGGATCGAACGGACCGACTTTGTGTTGACTACCGTCCATTGAACAAGAAGACTATCAAGAACAAGTACCCACTTCCCAACATCAACGAGCTGTTCGAACAACTCAAAGGTGCCCAAGTATTCTCCAAGCTTGATCTCCGCATGGGTTATCATCAAATTCGAATCCGTGAGCAAGATATTCCCAAGACGGCTTTCAGGACAAGCTATGGTTCATATGAATACACTACCATGTCTTTTGGCCTCGTCAACCCTCCTTCGACTTTCTCTCCCATGATGAACTTCATCTTCAACGCCTACACCAATGACTTTGTTTTGGTCTATCTCGACGACATTCTGGTCTTTTCGAAGAACAAGGAAGATCATGCCAAGCACTTGCGTTTGGTTCTCGATAAGCTCAGGGAACACCAGTTCTACGCCAAGTTCTCCAAGTGCGAATTTTGGCTCGATGAGGTTCTTTATCTTGGGCATATCATCTCTGCCAAGGGCATTGCGGTGAATCCTGAGAAGGTGTCTGCAATTGTTAATTGGGAACCACCTCAGAACGTGAAGCAACTTCGTAGCTTCCTCGGTCTCGCAAGCTACTGTCGAAGGTTCATTGAGAACTTTTCAAAGATCGCGAAGCCTCTCTCAAATCTTCTCCAGAAGCACGTCAAGTACGTTTTGTCTCCGGAGTGTGACACTGCTTTCAACACCTTGAAAGAGAAATTGGTCACTGCTCCAGTTCTGACTCCTCCTGATGAATCCAAACCGTACGAGGTCTTTTGCGATGCCTCTCTACAAGGTCTCGGTGCAGTGTTGATGCAAGAGAAGAAAGTTGTGGCTTATACCTCTCACCAGTTGAAGCCCAACGAGAAGAACTACCCTACTCATGACCTCGAGTTGGCGGCAGTTGTGCATGATCTTTTGACTTGGAGACATCTCTTATTGGGAAGAAAAGTGGACATCTTCACTGACCACAAGAGTCTCAAGTACATCTTCACTCAGCCTAATCTCAACCTCAGGTAGACTCGATGGGTCGAAATGATTCAAGAGTATAATCCAAGTATTGAGTATACTCCAGGCAAGGCCAATGTGATTGCTGACGCATTGAGCAGGAAGGCTTATTGCAACAGTCTGATTCTCAACCCCTATCAACCCGAGCTTTGTGAATCTTTCCGCAAACTTAATCTGCAAGTTGTTCCTCAAGGTTTCCTCGCCAACCTTCAAGTCTCTCCTACCTTGGAAGACCAGATTCGCCAAGCCTAGCTTCTTGATGCTATGGTGAAGAAGGTGAGATTGGGATTGCCAAGAGTCAACCCAAGTACAAGTGCTACCGCCTTGATGACAAGGATACTCTCTTCTTCGAGGATCGTATTGTTGTGCCCAAAGGTGACCTTCCTAAAGTGATCATGAACGAGGCTCACAATTCTCTCCTCTCCATCCACCCTGGGAGCACGAAGATGTATTAGGACCTCAAGCAGGCTTATTGGTGGACTCGAATGAAGCGCGAGATTGCTCAGTTCGTGAATGAATGTGATGTCTGCAGAAGAGTGAAGGCAGAACACCAAAGGCCAGCTGGTCTCCTCCAACCTCTTGCCATTCCAGAATGGAAGTTCGACCACATTGAGATGGACTTCGTGACTGGGTTTCCAAAGTCCAAACGTGGCAATGATGCTATATTCGTTGTCATCGACAAACTCACTAAAGTGGCTCATTTTCTGCCTATCAAAGAGTCAATCACTGCAGCTCAATTGGCGGAGCTCTATACCTCTCGAATTGTCTCTTTGCACGGTATTCCACAAGTGATCTCTTCAGACCGTGGCAGCATCTTTACCTCCAAGTTTTGGGATTCTTTTCAGAAGGCCATGGGCACCAACATCTTCTTCAATACAGCTTTCCATCCTCAAACTAGCGGTCAAGTCGAGCGTGTCAACCAGATTCTTGAAGATATGCTCAGGGCTTGTGTGATCTCCTTCGGCATGAAGTGGGAGGATTGTCTTCCATATGCTGAATTCTCCTACAACAACAGTTTTCAAGCAAGTTCGGGCAAGGCCCCATTCGAAATTCTGTATGGCAGGAAGTGTCGTACCCCTCTCAACTGGTCCGAAACCAGCGAACGTCAACTTCTGGGAAATGACTTAATCATAGAGGCAGAGGAAATGTGCAAAGTCATTCGAGATAACCTCAAAGTAGCCCAATCCCGCCAGAAGAGCTACTATGATAGTAAGCACCGTGATTTGACTTTTGAGATCAGAGATCATGTTTACCTCCACGTCTCTCCTATGGAAGGTACTCGTCACTTCGGTATCAAAGGGAAGCTTGCCCCTAGATACGTGGGACCTTTCAAGATCGTTAGCAAGAGAGGCGATCTCGCCTATCAACTCGAGCTTCCTTCAAACTTTGCAAATGTGCATGACGTGTTCCATGTCTCTCAGCTCCGCAAGTGCTTCAAGACTCCTAACCGCACCGTCAACTTCGAAGACATTGATCTCCAAGAAGATCTCTCTTATCGTGAGCAGCCCGTTGCTATTCTTGAAGAGACTGAACGCAAGACTCGCAATAAGTCAATCAAATTCCTCAAAGTCAAGTGGTCACACCATTCCGACCGTGAAGCCACCTGGGAACGCGAGGATCACCTCCGTTCTGAGTACCCGGCGTTCTTCCATCCTAGATCTCGGGACGAGATCCTCTCATAGTGGTGGAGTGTTGTAACGCCCCAAGACCGGAGCTTCAGATACCTTCCCTGGGTTCCGAGTTTCGTTGGTGTTTTGTTTGGTTCGTTGCATTCATCCTTGCATCATGTGCATTGCATCATGTCATCATGCAACCCGTTTTAAAAACTCAACTAAATTAAATGGCATGGATCTCCGATTCCATTTAAATCGAGGGAAGAGTGACTTCTCTTTATAACATATCCTCCCGATAGTAGGGAGCTATATTAAATATTTCTTTAATTTGAAATTCACCATAACACACTTGCAAAATCCCAATGCCCTTGTTATCACAACTCTTGGTCTCTAACTTTGCCATATATCCTTTCTTCATTTTCCGGAGCTCCACCTAAATTCTCAACATTTTTGGACACTCCTAAAACCTCATCCCAGTTCAAACCCATTTGAATTAAATTCAAATGAGTTTGAATTCTTTTGTTTGATCTGGCTTTTTTTATTTTTATCGGAATGAGCATATTTTTGTGAGTTCGGGAAAATTAGCTCCATGCGCAAAATCCTTCCCTAACCCTCCTTTTCTTTTCCTCTCCCTATTTTTCTTTTCTGCTAAAGAGATAAGCTCTAAAGAGAGAGAGGGAGAAGAGAGTCCAGGCCCATCCTTTCCGCAGCCCAACCAGTCGCCGGCCTCCCTAAGGCGAATCTCTCCCTCTACTGGGCCGGCCTCCTAAGGCCCAACAGTGCCCGATCCCTTCTAACCTAGCGAGCCTCTCGCTCGATCGCCCTCTCCCTCCCGCAGCGCCGCACTCGCACCAACGCCCGCTGCCACTCGCTTGATCTGAGCGCCCCAGCACCAACGAGCACCGCCGCCTTGCGCCGCCCTCTCGCCTCCCACCTCCTTCATCTCCTGCGTGCCCACGCCGCCGCCCATCCATGTCCGTTGCGCAGCCCCGACGCTCGCGCACCCCTGCAGCCTCGCCTTCGGCCGCACGGTCCCAACCGAAGCCGCCGCTACCGTTCAGGTCGACCAGCGCCGGCCTCGACCTTCTCCCTCGCCCTCGGCTCGCGCCTCCTTCCTCGCCCTGGATGTTGCAGGGAGCTCAAGCCCCGCAGTCGGTCGCCCGCAACCTCCTCCTCCTGGCTCTGCTCCGTCCCTCCATCGCCTCTGCCGCGCCTCCCTTCGCTTCTTCTGCTGCAGTGCACGGCCACCGTGAGTTCCCCTTCCCTCGTCTCGCGCCAACAAACCCGGCCATCTTTGTCTCATGTACGAGCCCGAGACGCATGCTGCACGTCCACATCCTGATCGGCCTCCCCTTCCTTTTGCCTTCCCCTGCTCGCCTTCAAACTTTGGCCGCCGGATCCATGGTAGCCGTCGTGGGCTCATCGCCATGCTGCTGCCCTGCCTTTGCAGTCGGCCCTGCAACCTTTGCCTGCTCTGAACTTCCTGTACGAGGCCTCCACCACGCGTGTGCGTCCAGCGCCCCGTGTGTCTTCATTGTTGTGTGAGCACGAGATCCTTTTCCACCTAGTTCAACTTCTTCGCTTCGCGCAACTTGCCAAGGCATACCCCCCCGGGGTTCGCCAAGTTCCACCACCGACGACCATTTTGGATACGCCAAGACCCGGACCATCAAGTACCACGATGACCGTTGACATGTACCACTACACCGCACCGAAACTCCAAGACCGTCACGGATATTGCCAAGTACCACTTCAGTTCTGGAATGCGACGAGTACCACGACTACCCTCGAGGACATTGGTTCCATCAAGTTCGACTACAACATGTGTACAACTACCGCCGCCATGATTTTCGACAAGACGTCGTGTGCCTCTACTTCCACTACCGTCCCGATGATCACAGATGAACGATAGCACTACTACTTCCACTACGACTGTCGCAATAACGGGACTGGCAAGTCCCAAGACCCCAAGTACCACGACACCAATGACATGAACATCTACGGAATGTGTACGACTACACGATGTGACGCCAAGTTCGATGAAGACCGTGTACCACTACCGCTCCTCGAACATGGACGACTACTTCCTCTTCGACTCGTGAACCTCTACTTCCACTATGATCCGCGAGTACCACTACTTCCACTACGAACTCGAACCCCTCCGATAACGCACGCTTCGAAGGTATAACCTCGAGGCGACATCCGTGAACGTATGTTTGCGATGTTTGAGAAGCTCGTGTTTTGCACCCTGTTCAAATTGTCACTCGTTTCCTTGTCGCCAACTCGTGGGACACCCGGAATCCGGGAGCGCCCCACCATCTTTTGCACGCATCCGCACACTTCTCCTTTGCATCGGTATCTCAATCGAGTTACCGGAACCGGAACGTTGTCGTGGCACCGTTTTCGTTATCGTTGCCGTGGCACCCCTTTTGTTTCCGCCACGATGACAAATGCTTCATAATAATGCTCTTGTCAACTTTTAATAATAATTTCATAAACTTTTTCATGGCATCCGCATCATGATAACAACAATTAAAATGTTTAAATTGTTGTTGCACCAAATTGATAAATGCATATGGGGATTTACCGGATTCGTTATTTGTTATGTCTGACCCCATTTAAATTGTTTAGATGGTGTAGTTTTGTTATTCTTCACCTCTTACAATGTCTAACAACATTTAATATTGTTGGGTACATAAACGAGATCGAACTAAATAATTGATGTGGTGTTCCGTCAATATGCAACTCGTTGCATATTGAGCTCCACTTAATTTGTAGGATGGTTTGTGCACTTTGCCATGCCATGCATATTTAAACCGGACATGCATCATACTTGATTGTGCATCATGACATGTTTATGTGATGGTTGTTTACTATGTTGTTTGCTCTTTTCTGGTGTTGTTTCTTCGGGTTGGTTCTGGTAACGCTGTGCGTGTGAGGATCCGTTGGCTATGTCCGTTTGTCTTCTTCATGGACTCGTTCTTCTTCCTTGCGGGATCTCAGGCAAGATGACCATACCCTCGAAATCACTTCTATCTTTGCTTTCTAGTTGCTCGCTCTTTTGCGATGCCTATGCTGCGATACCTACCACTTGCTTATCATGCCTCCCATATTGTTGAACCAAGCCTCTAACCCACCTTGTCCTAGCAAACCGTTGTTTGGCTATGTTACCGCTTTGCTCAGCCCCTCTTATAGTGTTGTTAGTTGCAGGTGAAGATTGAAGCTTGTTCCATGTTTCGAACATGGATATTCTTGTTGGGATATCACAATATCTCTTATTTAATTAATGCATCTATATACTTGGTAAAGTTTGGAAGACTCGGCCTTATGCCTAGTGTTTTGTTCCACTCTTGCCGCCCTAGTTTCCGTCATATCGGTGTTATGTTCCCGGATTTTGCGTTCCTTACGCGGTTGGGTTATAATGGGAACCCCTTGACAGTTCACCTTGAATAAAACTCCTCCAGCAAGGCCCAACATTGGTTTTACCATTCGCCACCTAGCCTCTTTTTCCCTTGGGTTCTGCAGACTCAAGGGTCATCTTTATTTTAAACCCCCCCGGGTCAGTGCTCCTCTGAGTGTTGGTCCGAAACGGGCAGTCTGCGGGGCCACCTCGGGGCAACTCGAGGGTTGGTTTTACTCGTAGCTTGACCTATCCGGTATGCCATGAGAACGAGATATGTGCAGCTTCTACCGGGATTTGTCGGCGCATCGGGCGGCTTTGCTGGTCTTGTTTTACCATTGTCGAAATGTCTTGTAACCGGGATTCCGAGTCTGATCGGGTCTTCCCGCTAGAAGGAATATCCTTCGTTGACCGTGAGAGCTTGTGATGGGCTAAGTTGGGACACCCCTGCAGGGTTTTGAACTTTCAAAAGTTGTGCCCGCGGTTATGGGCATATGGGAATTTGTTAATGTCCGGTTGTAGAAAACCTGAAGTTGATCTTAATTAAAATACATCAACCGCGTGTGTACCGTGATGGTCTCTTTCCGGCGGAGTCCGGGAAGTGAACACGGTGTTGGAGTTATGTTTGATGTAGGTTGTTCTAGGATCACTTCTTGATCATAGTTGTTCGACCGTGCTTTTGCCTTCTCTTCTCGCTCTCATTTGTGTATGTTAGCCACCATATATGCTAGTCGCTTGCTGCAGCTCCACCTCCTACCTTTACCTTACCCATAAGCTTAAATAGTCTTGATCGTGAGGGTGCGAGATTGCTGAGTCCCCGTGGCTCACAGATACTTCCAAAACCAGCTTGCAGGTGCCGATGAGTCCGTGCCGATGACGCAACCAAGCTCAGGAGGAGCTCGATGAAGATCTTGTCCTTTGTGTTATTTCGTTCTAGTTGATCAGTAGTGGAGCCCAGTTGGGGTCGATCGGGGACCTTGTCGCATTTGGGGTTCTTCTTTTATTTTGGTTCCGTAGTCGGACCTTGATTGTATTTGGATGTTGTAATGATTTATTCATGTAATTGTGTGAAGTGGCGATTGTAAGCCAACTATGTATCTCTTTCCCTTATGTATTACATGGGTTGTGTGAAGATTACCTCACTTGCAACATTGCTTTCAATGCGGTTATGCCTCTAAGTCGTGCTTCGACACGTGGGAGATATAGCCGCATCGAGGGCGTTACAGGGCTGCCCCCCGCCCCCGTATATAAAGGAGGGGAGGAGGAGGCCGGTGATGTCTACTACACAACCTTCTTCTTGTAGACGTTGTTGGGCCTCCAAGTGCAGAGGTTTGTAGGACAGTAGCAAATTTCCCTCAAGTGGATGACCTAAGGTTTATCAATCCATAAGAGGCGTAGGATGAAGATGGTCTCTCTCAAGCAACCCTGCAACCAAATAACAAAGAGTCTCTTGTGTCCCCAACACA
>NC_041390.1:90325250-90333191 GCF_002162155.2 Triticum dicoccoides
TGAGTGTTGGTCCGAAACAGGCAGCCTGCGGGGCCACCTCGGGGCAACTCGAGGGTTGGTTTTACTCGTAGCTTGACCTATCTGAGTGTGCCCTGAGAACGAGATATGTGCAGCTCCTATCGGGATTTGTCGACACATTCGGGCGGTGTTGCTGGATTTGTTTTAACTTGTCGAAGTGTCTTGTAGAACCGGGATACCGAGTCTGATCGGAATGTCTCGGGAGAAGGTCTATTCCTTTGTTGACCGTGAGAGCTTGTCATGGGCTAAGTTGGGACTCCCCTGCAGGGATTTGAACTTTCGAAAGCCGTGCCCGCGGTTATGGGCAGATGGGAATTTGTTAATGTCCGGTTGTAGATAACTTGAACCTAAACTTAATTAAAATGAATCAACCGTTTGAGTTACCGTGATGGTCTCTTTCCGGCGGAGTCCGGGAAGTGAACACGGTGTTGGAGTTATGTTTGACGTAGGTTGTTCTAGGATCACTTCTTGATCATAGTTGTTCGACCGTGCTTTTGCCTTCTCTTCTCGCTCTCATTTGCGTATGTTAGCCACCATATATGCTAGTCGCTTGCTGCAGCTCCACCTCCTACCATTACCTTACCCATAAGCTTAAATAGTCTTGATCGCGAGGGTGCGAGATTGCTGAGTCCCCGTGGCTCACAGATACTTCCAAAACCAGCTTGCAGGTGCCGATGAGTCCGTGCTGATGACGCAACCAAGCTCAGGAGGAGCTCGATGAGTATCTTGTCCTTTGTGTTGTTTCGTTCTAGTTGATCAGTAGTGGAGCCCAGTTGGGGTAGATCACGGACCGTGTCGCATTTGGGGTTTTCTTTTATTTTGGTTCCGTAGTCGGACCTTGATTGTATTTGGATGTTGTAATGCTTTATTCATGTAATTGTGTGAAGTGGCGATTGTAAGCCAACTATGTATCTCTTTCCCTTATGTATTACATGGGTTGTGTGAAGATTACCTCACTTGCGACATTGCTTTCAATGCAGTTATGCCTCTAAGTCGTGCTTCGACACGTGGGATATATAGCCGCATCGAGGGCGTTACATAGGGCCACCGTATTCTCCTCACGCCCTCACACAATGCGAGATGCCGTGATTCCACTATTGGTGCCCTTGAAGGCGGCGACCGAACCTTTACAAACAAGGTTGGGGCAATCTCCACAACTTAATCAGAGGCTCCCAACAAAATCACGAAGCTTCACCATAATGGACTATGGCTCCGTGGTGACCTCAACCGTCTAGGGTGCTCAAACACCCAAGAGTAACAAGATCCGCTAGGGATGAGTGGGGGAATCAAAAATCCCTTGGTGGAAGTGTAGATCGGGGCCTTCTCAACCACTCCCGAGCAAATCAACAAGTTTGATTGGCTAGAGAGATAGATCGGGCGAAAATGGAGCTTGGAGCATATAATGGAGCTTGAGCAATAAATGGAGCTTGGGGGAGGAAGAGGTAGGTCAAAGAGAAGAAGGGGACTCCCTTTTATAGTGGGGGCAACAATCAAACCATTGCCCCTCACCAACCAGCCCCGCACAGGGCAGTACTACCGCTGAGAGGGGGCGGTACTACCGCCAGGTCAGTGGTACTATCGCGCCAGCCAGCATCACTGCCGCGCAGAGGAGACTAGTAGGGAATATGACCCAACGCGGTACTACCGCGGTGGTAGGGGCGGTACTACCGCTCCTGGAACGGTACTACTGCCTCTACAACCGCAACTAGTGGAGCGGTACTGCCGCTTGTGGCTCCTCAGCGGTACTACCACTGGGTTGCGCGGTACTACCGCTTGGACCCAGGCATGACAAGGAAGAGAGTAGAGATCTCTACAATGGAATGGAAAAGCTCGGAGGGTGAGAAGCTGATGTGTACGTGTTGATTCCACCCATGCAATACCCCAGCGAACCCCCTCTTGATAGTACGGTGCCCTCTACGCAACTAGTCCACCGAGAAAGAAACAAAAGAGCTACACCGTCTTGAAATACACTCTGAGGGGAAGAAAACATCTCGTGCCAGGGGAGAATCTGTGAATTATTCAAAACACAAGATTAGTCTGCAAACATGTTGTCATCAATCACCAAAACTACCTTGAGAGAGATATGCTGTAACAACCTTGAACTTGTCAAAAAACTTTTGTGACAATTCTAGCTTTGTAGATAGTAACACCACTATCAGCGTCCGTCTTCCTCTTGAAGATCCATTTAATCTCAATGGCTCGCCAATCAATGGGCAAGTCAATCAAAGTCCATACTTTGTTCTCATACATGGATCGCATCTTAGATTTCATGGCCTCAAGCCATTTCACAGAATCTAGGCTCATCATCGCGTCCTCATAGTTCGTAGGTTCGTCATGGTCAAGTAACATGACCTTCAGAATAGGACTACCGTACTACTCTGGTGCGGATCTCACTCTGGTTTACCTACGAGGTTTCGGTAGTAACTTGATATGAAGTTACATGATCTTCATCATTAGCTTCCTCACTAATTGGTGTAGTAGTCACAGGAACAGATTTCTGTGATGAACTACTTTCCAATAAGGGAGCAGGTACATTTACCTCATCAAATTCTACTTTCCTCCCACTCACTTTTTTCGAGAGAAACTCCTTCTCTAGAAAGACTCCGAATTTAGCAACAAAAGTCTTGCCTTCGGATCTGTGATAGAAGATGTACCCAACAGTCTCCTTTGGGTATCCTATGAAGACACATTTCTCCGATTTGGATTTGAGCTTATCAGGATGAAAATTTTTCATATAAGCATCGCAGCCCCAAACTTTAAGAAACAACAGCTTAGGTTTCTTGCCAAAACATAGTCCATACGGTGCCGTCTCAACGGATTTAGATGGTGCCCTATTTAACGTGAATGCAGCTGTCTCTAATGCATAACCCCAAAACGATAGTGCTAGATTGGTAAGAGACATCATAGATCGCACCATATCTAATAAAGTATGGTTATGACGTTCGGACACACCATTACACTGTGGTGTTCCAGGTGGTGTGAGTAGTGAAACTATTTCACATTGTTTTAACTGAAGGCCAAACTCGTAACTCAAATATTTTACTTCTGCGATCATATCATAGAAACTTTTATTTTTGTTACGATGATTCTCCACTTCACTCTGAAATTCTTTGAACTTTTCAAATGTGTCAGACTTGTGTTTCATCAAGTAGATATACTCATATCTGCTCAAATCATCTGTGAAGATCAGAAAATAATGATACCTGCCGTGAGCCTCAATATTCATCGGACCACATACATCAGTATGTATGATTTCCAACAAATCTTTTGCTCGCTCCATTGTTCCGGAGAACGGAGTCTTAGTCATCTTGCCCATGAGGCATGGTTTGCAAGCATCAACTGATTCATAATCAAGTGATTCCAAAAGCCCATCAGCATGGATTTTCTTCATGCGCTTTACACCAATATGACCTAAACGGTAGTGCCACAAATAAGTTGCACTATCATTATTAACTTTGCATATTTTGCCTTCAATATTATGAAAATGTGTATCACCACGATCGAGATCCAACAAACCATTTTCATTCGGTGTATGACCATAGAAGGTTTTGTTCATGTAAACTGAACAACAATTATTCTCTAACTTACATGAATAACCGTATTGCAATAAACATGACCCAATCATATTCATGCTCAATGCAAACACTAAATAACATTTATTTTAGGTTTAACACTAATCCCGAAAGTATAGGGAGTGTGCGATGATGATCATATCAATCTTGGAAGCATTTCCAATACACATCGTCAGTTCACCCTTAGCTAGTCTCTGTTCATTCTGCAACTCCCGTTTCGAGTTACTATGCTTAGAAACTGAACTAGTATCAAATACCGAGGGGTTGCTATAAACACTAGTAAAGTACACATCAATAACATGTATATCCAATATACCTTTGTTCACCTCGCCATCCTTCTTATCCGCCAAATACTTGGGGCAGTTCCACTTCTAGTGACCAGTCCCTTTGCAGTAGAAGCACTCAGTCTCAGGCTTAGGTCTAGACTTGGGCTTCTTCGCTTGAGCAGCAACTTGCTTGCCGTTCTTCTTGAAGTTCCCCTTCTTCCCTTTGCCCTTTTTGAAACTAGTGGTCTTTGTCAACCATCAACACTTGATGCTTTTCTTGATTTCTACCTTCGTCGATTTCAGCATCACGAAGAGCTTGGGAATTACTTTTGTCATCCCTTGCATATTATAGTTCATCACTAAGTTCTAGTAACTCGGTGATAGTGACTAGAGAACTTTGTCAATTACTTTCTTATATGGAAGATTAACTCCCACTTGATTCAAGCAATTGTAGTACTCAGACAATCTGAGCACATGCTCACTGGTTGAGCTATTCTCCTCCATCTTGTAAGAAAAGTACTGTAAGAGGTCTCATACCTCTCGACACGGGCATGAGTATGAAATACCAATTTCAACTCTTGGAACATATTATATGCTCCATGGCGTTCAAAAACGTCTTTGAAGCCCCGATTCTAAGCTGTTAAGCATGGTGCACTAAACTATCAAGTAGTCATCATATTGAGCTAGCCAAACGTTCATGACGTCTGCATCTGCTCCTGCAATAGGTCTGTCACCTAGAGGTGCATTAAGGACATAATTCTTCTGTGCAGCAATGAGGATAAACCTTAGATCACGGATCCAATCCGCATCATTGCTACTAACATCTTTCAACTTTGTTTTCTCTAGGAACATATCAAAAATAAAACAGGGAGCTAAACGCTAGCTATTGATCTACAACATAGATATGCTAATACTACCAGGACTAAGTTCATGATAAATTAAAGTTCAATTAATCATATTATTTAAGAACTCCCACTTAGATAGAAATCTCTCTGATCATCTAAGTGATCACGTGATCCAAATCAACTAAACCATAACCGATCATCACGTGAAATGGAATAGCTTTCAATGGTGAACATCATTATGTTGATCATATCTACTATATGATTCATGCTCGACCTTTCGGTCTCAGTGTTCCGAGGCCATATCTGCATATGCTAGGCTCGTCAAGTTTAACCTGAGTATTCTGCGTGTGCAAAACTGGCTTGCACCCGTTGTAGATGGACGTAGAGCTTATCACACCCGATCATCACGTGGTGTCTGGGCACGACGAACTTTGGCAATGGTGCATACTCAGGGAGAACACTTTTATCTTGAAATTTAGTGAGAGATCATCTTATAATGCTACCGCCAAACTAAGCAAAATAAGATAAACATCACATGCAATCAAAATATGTGACATGATATGGCCATCATCATCTTGTGCCTTTGATTTCCATCTCCAAAGCATCGTCATGATTTCCATCGTCACCGGCATGACACCATGATCTCCATCATCTTGATCTATATCAATGTGTCGTCACATGGTCGTCTCGCCAACTATTGCTCTTGCAACTATTGCTATCGCATAGCGATAAAGTAAAGTAATTATTTGGCTCTTGCATCTTATGCAATAAAGAAACAACCATAAGGCTTCTGCCAGTTGCCGATAACTTCAACAAAACATGATCATCTTATACAACAACTTATATCTCATCACGTCTTGACCATATCACATCACAACATGCCCTGCAAAAACAAGTTAGACGTCCTCTACTTTGTTGTTGCAAGTTTTACGTGGCTGCTACGGGCTGAGCAAGAACCGTTCTTACATACGCATCAAAACCACAACGATAGTTTGTCAAGTTGGTGCTGTTTTAACCTTCGCGAGGACCGGGCGTAGCCACACTCGATTCAACTAAAGTTGGAGAAACTGACACCCGCTAGTCACCTGTGTGCATAGCACGGCGGTAAAACCAGTCTCGCGTAAGAGTACGCGTAATGTCGGTCCGGGCCGCTTCATCCAACAATACCGCCGAACCAAAGTGTGACATGCTGGTAAGCAGTATGACTTATATTGCCCACAACTCACTTGTGTTCTACTCGTGCATATGATATCTACGCATAAACCTGGCTCGGATGCCACCGTTGGGAACGTAGTAATTTCAAAAATTTCCTACGCACACGCAAGATCATGGTGATGCATAGCAACGAGAGGGGAGAGTGTTGTCTACGTACCCTCGTAGACTGTTCGCCGAAGCATTATATCAATGTGGTTGATGTAGTCGTACGTCTTCACGATCCAACCGATCCAAGTACCGAAAGCATGGCACCTCCGAGTTCTGCACATGTTCGGCTCGGTGACATCCTCGCCTTCTCGATCCAGCAAGAGGGGCGAAGTAGTAGATGAGTTCCGGCAGCACGACGGCGTGGTGACGGTGTTGGTGAAGAACAATCTCCGCAGGGCTTCACCTAAGCACTACGAAAACTATGACGGAGGATAAACTAGAGGAGACGGGGTAGCCGGCACACGGCTTGGTGTTTCTTGATGTGTCTTTGGTGCTAGCCCTACCCCTCTAATTATATGTTGAGCCCTGCGGTCGAAACTTGGAGTAAAAGCCTCCTCAAAGTCGGTTTCACCCGAAAGGAAAGAGTCCTTCTCGGACTCCAGGGCTAGACGCCAGGGTTCCCGGCGTCTACCCCCTAGACGCCAGGGTTCCTGGCGTCTAGCCTCTGGTCTCCGCAAAACTTGCTTTTGCACTTTCCAAAAGCCTCGTGGGCTTTCCCCTTTGGCCCAGATAAAGTGTTCTCGTGCCCAAACATTTCGAGAAACATCCGGAACCCCTTCGGTGAATTCCGGAACCCTTCCGGAGATCAAAACACTACTATCCACATATCAATCTTTACTTCCGGACCATTCTAGAGTTCCTCGTCATATCTGTGATCTCATCCAAAACTCCGAACAACATTCGGTCACCAACATACATAACTCATAGTACTATATCGTCAACGAACATTACGCGTGCGGACCCTACGGGTTCGAGAACTATGTAGACATGACCGAGACACCTCTCTTGTAAATAACCAATAGCGGGACCTGGATGCCCATATTGGCTCCTACATACTCTACAAAGATCTTTATCGGTCAGACCGCATAACAACATACGTTGTTCCCTTTGTCATCGGTATGTTACTTGCCCGAGATTCGATCGTCGGTATCTCAATACCTAGTTCAATCTCGTTACCGGCAAGTCTCTTTACTCATTCCGTAATACATCATCCCGCAACTAACTCATTAGTTTCAATGCTTGCAAGGCTTATAGTGACGTGCATTACCGAGTGGGCCCAGAGATACCTCTCCGACAATCGGAGTGACAAATCCTAATCTTGAAATACGCCAACCCAACAAGTACCTTTGGAGACACCTGTAGAGCACCTTTATAATCACCCAGTTACGTTGTGACATTTGGTGGCACACAAAGTGTTCCTCCGGTAAACGGGAGTTGCATAATCTCATAGTCATAGGAACATGTATAAGTCATGAAGAAAGCAATAGCAACAAACTAAACGATCAAGTGCTAAGCTAACGGAATGGGTCAAGTCAATCACATCATTCTCCTAATTATGTGATCCCGTTAATCAAATGACAACTCATGTCTATGGTTAGGAAACTTAACCATCTTTGATCAACGAGCTAGTCAAGTAGAGGCATACTAGTGACACTCTATTTGTCTATGTATTCACACATGTATTATGTTGCCGGTTAATACAATTCTAGCATGAATAATAAACATTTATCATGAAATAAGGAAATAAATAATAACTTTATTATTGCCTCTAGGGCATATTTCTTTCAAGGAGTTCGATGTGTATACCGCGCCCGGATATTTAAGTCGGTCGAGGCACCTCCCCGCTTCCGAGGTGGGACTAAACCTCACATGTGCGGGCGCCATGGCGTGCATGGGCCATGCACTACCTTGTTCTTGGGCCGGCGCAAATTCAAAGCCCACCGCGGTCGGCCCCCTCGCCCCGCGCGCGACCTCTCCCCACCCAACTGGGCCGGCCCATGGTCCACCCACGCGGTCGCCCCTGCCCCACGCGCGCCG
>NC_041390.1:90333536-90373503 GCF_002162155.2 Triticum dicoccoides
GGCGTACCAGTCGAACTCCTATCTTACATATCCATCCAGCCCCGTTGGATCTTGCTGCTGGGCCCGTAGTGGTCGATTTGACCGCCCGAGTCGCACTGTTGTGCTTGATTTGGGTGGAAAAATATACCTACTGACGGGTCCAACTGCTGGTCGGGCATTTTTCATTTTTTTCCTTTAAACAGCAGATATACAGTACATTAAACAAGCAAAATATGATAATACAGTATGTTAAAACTGGGAACTCCTTCACACGAAACATTATAGAAAACATGGCAATTAATTCAGTACATAGGATAGATGTTCACATAAATATTTTGACAATCATAATTCAGTACATAGGATAGATGTTCACATAATTATTTTGAGAAACATAAACAAAACACTTATTAAGTTTTCTGGCACCGCACCCATGTTCACATAAATAAATAACAACTTCCGACATGACTCGTGCAACTAGTTTTCTTCTTCCCACGATCGAAGCCACTTCTCTACGCCCAGTTCCTGAATGAAATATAAAGAACCGTGTGAGAAAATATAGTCGGTAAAACCAAACAAACAACATAACTTAAATAAGAATGTAAAAGCTACTTCTCGTTTAGACTACAAGTCGCCTTTTTATGACCTGGGAAATGACAAAGACTGCACAATAGACCACTTTGCTTCTCTCTAAAATCTTTTGGTCTACCATTTTTCGTAACATCAGGGCCACCCTTTGACCGGCCTTTCTTAGGTGCACCCTTCGTCAAAACTTTTTCAAGATCACGTATACGTGCTGCACCTTCTTCCGCTTGAATTGCTTGCTTCGCAATTAGAGCACACCTTCCGCGTCCTATGAGTTCCTCTTCCGGGATCTTCTTCCTTGCAATTATATCGTGTAGGCACTTCATCAATTCATCAAACAAGAAGGGATCATTTGCTGCAACCTGTGCAGCTTCTGCAGATTTTATTGTCACTTGACTGTGCCGTTCTCTCTCCTCTAGCCCAGACCAACCCCAACCAAAAAGATCACTCTTGCACTGCACTGGCAACCCATCTCTCACATATTTCGACAATCGATGGAGGACACAACACTTTGGTATTTCAGACAATTTAAGATGATGCAGAACAAAGAGAATGTGTTTGCAAGGCAGCCCTTTTCGAACCATCCCGCGGCACGTGCATGATACAATTTCTTCTGAGTTACCTGGTTCATACACAACATTATACCTAGACTTGTGGTTATTCTACCATGTCACGATGAAGGTCTGACGCTCAGTTCCCACTAGCATCTCAAAAATCTCCAGTTCTCCCATCTTCTTCAAATCATTTTGCAGAATGTAGAAATTAGCAGGAGTGAATACTTTGGCAGCATGCTCCTCAATGTCCTTATATTCAGTAACCGCCGGTGGTACTTTCTGATTAGCCTCGCAGTCATCATGCACCTCGTTCTCACGGAGGCAAACTATGCAGTTCTCATAATGCACTACCAAATCAACTATGGTCATACCATAGTCGAGGTGAAGGTGAAGGGAGGAGTTGAGGCTTTAGCTCCTCTGGTTACTACACATACCAAGAAAAAAGCCATCCGAAAGATATGATGCTGCCCAGAGCCTCCTCTTCCTATACATCCTGTTCAACCACTCTTCAGTTTTATGTGTCTTTCATTTATTGACAAAGGCGGTCCATCTCTCCTCAAAGTTCTCTTGAGAGGTGGCATAGTACAGGAGCGATCTGAACTCATCCAGTGACTTGTAATGTGGGTGCCTCTGCATATTTTTCTCGGTATGCCACGAGCAAATACGATGGAGCACATCTGAAAGGACTCTCTGAATCGCTCGGATCATTGCAACGTCACCGTATGTGATAATTGACTTTCGCTTCTGCTGACAGTTTGCCCTCATAAAAGTCTGGAGTAGCCACACATACGTCACTTTGGTCTCGTCAGAAACAATGGTGCAACCAAAAACTGTTGTGCAACGGTGGTTATTAACACCGACGAAGGGGACGAATGGCATACCATATCTGTTCATCTTATACGTGCTGTCAAATACGACCACCTCTCCGTAGTCCTGATAGTCCCTCCATGACTGTGCGTCGCACCAAAACATACACTTCAACCGCCCTTCCTTATCTAGCTCGTACTTGAAGAAGAAGTCTAGGTCCTTCGCCTTTCTGCTCCTCATAATGCCCACTGTCGTCTCAGCATCACCCTTTGCAATGAGCTTCATTTTTTCCTGCAGCAAAGGTTGTACACGTCCTGCCCAATAAGTCCGCATTTGCCGTACAAACCGTACCTACTGATGAAGTTGTCCACCATTATATGCTTACTGATTCCAGCCCCTTGCATAGCCAGTATCTCTGCCCTCGTGCCATCTCCAATCCGTCTGTGTGACCACAGAATACAAACCTCGTCGGGTCGAGCCATCGTGTGGTTGTGATCATCCACGAATGACGTGACGAACCAAACTCCACGAGCCCTGTCGAATTTTACCACCATTTGCGCACCGCACTCGCATCGAGCCTTGGGTCTAACCCTGCGGGTACGACCCTTCATGGTTATGAATTTCCTCTGCCTTCTCCCTGCCCTAGAGCAAACAAACCGCATGAACCATATTATTCCTGAAGCACCCTTCCCTCGTTTCACCTTCTCTCTCCTCATGCTGAACCCATGTTCTTTGGCGTGCTTGTTGTAGAATATGTATGCATCCCCTTGTGACCGAAAAGTCATAGCCATGACCTTCCAATGTGTCTCCAACTTCTGCTGTTGGTATTGAGCCTCCTCAATGTCCATCTCTGCTTTGTCATCACCACCATCAGGACCATCTGAGCCCTCCTACAAAATTACATATGAAACTATGTGTAACGCCCTCGATGCGGCTATATCTCCCACGTGTCGAAGCACGACTTAGAGGCATAACCGCATTGAAAGCAATGTCGCAAGTGAGGTAATCTTCGCAAACAACCCATGTAATACAATAGGGGAAAAGATACATAGTTGGCTTACAATCTCCACTTCACACAATTACATGAATAAAGCATTACAACATCCAAATACAATCAAGGTCCGACTACGGAACCAAAATAAAAGAAGAACCCCAAAAGCGACAAGGTCCCCGATCAACCCCAACTGGGCTCCAGTACTGATCAACTAGAACGAAACAACACAAAGGGCAAGATCTTCATCGAGCTCCTCCTTGAGCTTGGTTGCGTCACCTGCTCGATTCAATGACACCTGCAAACTGGTTTTGGAAGTATATGTGAGTCACGGGGACTCAGCAATCTCACACCCTCGCGATCAAGACTATTTAAGCTTATGGGTAAGGCAAAAGTATGAGGTGGAGCTGCAGCAAGCGACTAGCATATATGGTGGCTAACATACGCAAATGAGAGCGAGAAGAGAAGGCAAAGCACGATCGAGAAACTATGATCAAGAAGTGATCCTAGAACAACCTACGTCAAACATAACTCCAACACCGTGTTCACTTCTCGGACTCCGCCGGAAAGAGACCATCACGGTTACACACGCGTTTGATGCATTTTAATTAAGGTCAACTTTAGGTTTTCTACAATCGGACATTAACAAATTCCCATCTGCCCATAACCGCGGGCACGGCTTTCGAAAGTTCAAATCCCTATAGGGGATTCCCAACTTAGCCCACGACAAGCTCTCACAGTCAACGAAGGAATAAACCTCCTCCCGAGACGTTCCGATCAGACTCGGTATCCCGGTTCTTCAAGACATTTCGACAGGTTAAAACAAATCCAGCAACACCGCCCGAATGTGCCGACAAATCCCGATAGGAGCTGCACATATCTCTTTCTCAGGGCACACTCAGATGAGCTCTCCATACAACTAAAACCAAACCTCGAGTTTCCCCGAGGGGGCGCTGCACAGGACTCTAGTTCGAACCAACACTCAGAGGAGCACTGGCCCGAGGGGGGGGGGGTTAGAATAAAGATGACCCTTGAGTCTGCAGAACCCAAGGGAAGGTGGTAGGTTGTTAGTGCAAATGGTAAAACCAAGGTTGGGCATTGCTGGAGGAGTTTTATTCAAGGTGAACTATCAAGGGGTTCCCATTATTACCCAACCACGTAAGGAATGCAAAATCCGGGAACATAACACCGATATGACGGAAACTAGGGCGGCAAGAGTGGAACAAAACACCAGGCATAAGGCCGAGCCTTCCACCCTTTACCAAGTATATAGATGCATTAATTAAATAAGATATATTGTGATATCCCACAAGTGAACATGTCCCAAACAAGAAACAACATCTCCGTGTTCCAACAAGGAACAAACTTCAATCTTCACCTGCAACTAACAACGCTATAAGAGGGGCTGAGCAAAGCGGTAACATAGCCAAACAACGGTTTGCTAGGACAAGGCGGGTTAGAGGCTTGGTTCAACAATATGGGAGGCATGATAAGCAAGTGGTAGGTATCGCAGCATAGGCATAGCAAAAGAGCGAGCATCTAGCAAGCAAAGATAGAAGTGATTTCGAGGGTATGGTCATCTTGCCTGAAATCCCGCAAGGAAGAAGAACGAGTCCATGAAGAAGACAAACAGACATAGTCGAACGGGTCCTCACAAACGCAACGTTATCGGAACCAACCCGAAGAAGCAACACCGGAAAGAAGCAAACAATCATGGTAAACAACCATCACATAACATGGCATGATGCGCAAAACAATTCTGATACATGTCCGGTTTAAATATGCATGGCATGGCAAAGTGCACAAACAACACTACAAGTTAAGTGGAGCTCAATATGCAACGAGTTGCATATTGACGGAACACCACATGCCTTATTTAGTTCTCTCTCGTTTATGTACTCAACAAAATTAAATGTTTGTTAACATGGCAAGAGGTGAAGCAAATGAAAACTACCTATCTAGTCAAGTTTAAATGAGGCCGGAAACAACGAACAACAATTCCGGAAACTCCTCATATGCATATATTAGGTTTGGTACTGTTCTGCCCTAAACATAATTTTAGAGTTGTTAAGCATGCAAAGTGAAGCCACCATGTTAAACTAGGCATTTTTCTACCCCATTTACATATAAAGTTTATTAAATTCGGAGTTACGGTTATTTAGTTATGAATTAAAGCATTTTAACATGGCATAGGGGCAAATATATGCAAGGAGCATTTTAAACATCTTAAACATGGATGAAAGTGACATATTATTAAACTATGCAAAATTCTAAGCAAGATTCATATATTAAGTTTTTACATGTGATGCTTAGTTAATAAGCTATTATATGCATGAACTATGAGGGGTTTTCTGTAAATATGCAGTTTTCGGGATAATAGCTAAATGCAGCAGCAGGAAATAAAAATGCAACGGGCTGAATCTGGTTGGCCCAACAATGCACAGGGACTGGAGGGGGGGGGCTTCTCACATCGGGCTTGGCCCGGTTGGTGGGAGGAGGGAGGCCTGGCGCTGGCTTGCGGCTGGGCTGGACTAGCGAAGGGGAGGCAGGCTGGGCCTCTGGCGATCGACGGAAAGCAGCCCATGCGCGGTCCTGAGCGAGGCACGGTCAACGGGGCGAGCGGCTGTGCTGCGAGCGGGTGACCTGGTGTTGCTCGCACCAACAGAAGCAACAGCTGGTCACGGCGACGCGGAAGATGACCAGAGGCGTGATGCAGAGGCAGGGGACCCGCGGGCGCGGCGGATCCGGCCAGTCCGAGGGTCGAGGAGGCGGTTCCCAGCGAGGAGGATCTTCGGCGGTGGCACTACACGATGGGGCGAAGTAGGCAGCAGCGGGATCGTGCGGGCGATGGAGAGGACGGCGGCGGACTTGGCGTGGCTCCTGGATCCGGGCGCGAGCGAGGCTGGCGACACGACGAAGGAGGCAGCAAGGACGGCCCCGGGCGTGGGATGGCACCAGGAGTCCAGGACGGGGCACCGGCGAGGAACCATGGAGGCAGAGCTCCATTCCGTGGCCATGGAGATCTCCCTGTCCAACGAGAAAGGAGAGAGAGACAACATGAGAGAGAGGGAGACCAAGGAGGAAAAGGAGGAAGAAGAAGGAGGGGAGGTCGGTGTTGCTGCTGCTATCGCCGGCGGCAAGCTCCGGCGCGGGCGGAGGCCATCGGGCATGGGAGTGGCTCGGGGCTGAGCTCGTGGAGGGGAACGCAAGGCTGCAGAGAGAGAAGCTGTGGATCTCGTAGATCGAGGGGAGAAGGCCGGATCAGTGGATCGGGCAGGGGAGATCCCGAGGGGGGATTTGGACAGGTGGCGGCGGCGATGGGACAAACTCCTATGTTTTAGGGTTTGATATGATATATATTGTTGGAAATATGCCCTAGAGGCAATAATAAAAGCATTATTATTATATTTCCTTGTTCATGATAATTGTCTTTATTCATGCTATAATTGTGTTATCCGGAAATCGTAATACATGTGTGAATAATAGACACCAACATGTCCCTAGTAAGCCTCTAGTTGACTAGCTCGTTGATCAATAGATAGTCATGGTTTCCTGACTATGGACATTGGATGTCATTGATAACGAGATCACATCATTAGGAGAATGATGTGATGGACAAGACCCAATCCTAAACATAGCATAAGATCGTATAGTTCGTTTGCTAGAGTTTTCCAATGTCAAGTATCTTTTCCTTAGACCATGAGATCGTGTAACTCCCGGATACCGTAGGAGTGCTTTGGGTGTACCAAACGTCACAAGGTAACTGGGTGACTATAAAGGTATACTACGGGTATCTCCGAAAGTGTCTGTTGGGTTGACACGGATCAAGACTGGGATTTGTCACTCCGTATGACGGAGAGGTATCATTGGGCCCACTCGGTAATGCATCATCATAATGAGCTCAAAGTGAGCAAGTGTCTGGTCACGGGATCATGCATTACGGTACGAGTAAAGTGACTTGCCGGTAATGAGATTGAACGAGGTATTGGGATACTGACGATCAGATCTCGGGCAAGTAACATACCGATTGACGAAGGGAATTGTATGCGGGGTTGCTTGAATCCTCGACATCGTGGTTCATCTGATGAGATCATCGAGGAGCATGTGGGAGCCAACATGGGTATCCAGATCCCGTTGTTGGTTATTGGCCGGAGAGTCGTCTCAGTCATGTCTACATGTCTCCCGAACCCGTAGGGTCTACACACTTAAGGTTCGGTGACGCTAGGGTTGTAGGGATATGTATATGCAGTAACCCGAATGTTGTTTGGAGTCCTGGATGAGATCCCGAACGTCACGAGGAGTTTCGGAATGGTCCGGAGGTAAAGAATTATATATAGGAAGTGCTATTTCGGGCATCGGGACAAGTTTCGGGGTCACCGGTATTGTACCGGGACCACCGGAAGGGTCCCGGGGGTCCACCGAGTGGGGCCACCTGCCCCGGGGGGCCACATGGGCTGTAGGGGGTACTCCTTGGCCTACATGGGCCAAGGGCACCAGCCCCAAGAGGCCCATGCGCCTAGGGTTCAAGAAGGGAAGAGTCCCAAAGGGGGAAGGCACCCCTAGGTGCCTTGGGGGGAGGGATTCCTCCCTTGGCCGCACCCCCCCTAGGAGATTGGATCTCCTAGGGCCGGCGCCCCCCCCCTTGGACTCCCTATATATAGTGGGGAAAGGAGGGCCTCTCACAACACGCCTTTGGTGCCTCCCTCTCCCTCTCCAACACATCCTCCTCCTCCATAGTGCTTAGCGAAGCCCTGCCGGAGTACTGCAGCTCCATCACCACCACGCCGTCGTGCTGCTGCTGGAGCCATCTCCCTCAACCTCTCCTTCCCCCTTGCTGGATCAAGAAGAAGGAGACATTACGCTGACCGTACGTGTGTTTAACGCGGAGGTGCCGTCCGTTCGGCGCTAGGATCTCCGGTGATTTGGATCACATCGAGTACGCCTTCCTCATCCCCGTTCTTTGAACGCTTCCGCGCGTGATCTACAAAGGTATGTAGATGCAATCCAATCACTCGTTGCTAGATGAACTCCTAGATGGATCCTGGTGAAACCGTAGGAAATTTTTTGTTTTATGCAACGTTCCCCAACAGTGGCATCATGAGCTAGGTCTATGTGTAGTTCTCTTGCACGAGTAGAACACAATTTGTTGTGGGCGTTGATGTTGTCAACTTTCTTGCCGCTACTAGTCTTATCTTGCTTCAACGGTATTGTGGGATGAAGCGGCCCGGACCAACCTTACACGTACGCTTACGTGAGACCGGTTCCACCGACTAACATGCACAAGTTGCATAAGGTGGCTGGCGGGTGTCTGTCTCTCCTACTTTAGTTGGAGCGGATTCGATGAAAAGGGTCCTTATGAAGGGTAAATAGAAGTTGACAAATCACATTGTGGCTTTCACGTAGGTAAGAAAACGTTCTTGCTAGAACCCTATTTCAGCCACGTAAAACTTGCAACAACAATTAGAGGACGTCTAACTTGTTTTTGCAGCAAGTGCTTTGTGATATGATATGGCCAAAGTTGTGATGAATGATGAATGATCTATATGTGATGTATGAGATGTTCATGCTATTGTAATAGGAATCACGACTTGCATGTCGATGAGTATGACAACCGGCAGGAGCCATAGGAGTTGTTTTTATTTTTTGTATGACCTGCGTTTCATTGAGAAACGCCATGTAAATTACTTTACTTTATTGCTAAACGCGTTAGCCATAGTAGTAGAAGTAATAGTTGGCGAGCAACTTCATGGAGACACAATGATGGAGATCATGATGATGGAGATCATGGTGTCATGCCGGTGACAAGATGATCATGGAGCCCCAAGATGGAGATCAAAGGAGCTATGTGATATTGGCCATATCGTGTCACTATTATTATTTGATTGCATGTGATGTTTATCATGTTTTTGCATCTTGTTTGCTTAGAACGACGGTAGTAAATAAGATGATCCCTCATAATAATTTCAAGAAAGTGTTCCCCCTAACTGTGCACCATTGCGACAGTTCGTTGTTTCGAAGCACCACGTGATGATCGGGTGTGATAGATTCCAACGTTCACATACAACGGGTGTAAGACAGATTTACACATGCAAACACTTAGGTTGACTTGACGAGCCTAGCATGTACAGACATGGCCTCGGAACACAGAAGATCGAAAGGTCGAGCATGAGTCGTATAGAAGATACGATCAACATGAAGATGTTCACCGACGTTGACTAGTCCGTCTCACGTGATGATCGGACACGGCCTAGTTAACTCGGATCATGTTATACTTAGATTACAGGAGGGATGTCTATCTAAGTGGGAGTTCATTGAATAATTTGATTAGATGAACTTAATCATCATGAACTTAGTCTAGAATTTTACAATATGTCTTGTAGATCAAATGGCCAATGTAGTCCTCAACTTCAACGCGTTCCTAGAGAACACCAAGCTGAAAGACGATGGCAGCAACTACATGGACTGGGTCCGGAACCTGAGGATCATCCTCATAGCTGCCAAGAAAGATTATGTCCTACAAGCACCGCTAGGTGACGCACCTATTCTCCCTGCAGAACAAGACGTTATGAACGCTTGGCAGGCACGTACCGATGACTACTCCCTCGTTCAGTGCGGCATGCTTTACATCTTAGAGCCGGGGCTCCAAAAGCGTTTTGAGAGACACGGAGCATATGAGATGTTCGAAGAGCTGAAAATGGTTTTCCAAGCTCATGCCCGGGTCGAGAGATATCAAGTCTCCGACAAGTTCTTCAGCTGTAAGATGGAGGAAAACAGTTCTGTCAGTGAGCACATACTCACTATGTCTGGGTTACATAACCGCTTGACTCAGCTGGGAGTTAATCTCCCGGATGACGCGGTCATTGACAGAATCCTCCAGTCGCTTCCACCGAGCTACAAGAGCTTTGTGATGAACTTCAATATGCAGGGGATGGAAAAGACCATTCCTGAAGCATTTGCAATGCTGAAATCAGCAGAGGTAGAAGTCAAAAAGGAACATCAAGTGTTGATGGTGAATAAAACCACTAAGTTCAAGAAAGGCAAGGGTAAGAAAACCTTCAAGAAAGACGGCAAGGGAGTTGCCACACCCAGCAAGCAAGCTGCCGGGAAGAAGCCAAAGAATGGACCCAAGCCCGAGACTGAGTGCTTTTATTGCAAGGAAAGTGGTCACTGGAAGCGGAACTACCCCAAATACTTAGCGGACAAGAAGGCCGGCAAAACGAAAGGTATATGTGATATACATGTAATTGATGTGTACCTTACCAATACTCGTAGTAGCTCCTGGGTATTTGATACCGGTGCAGTTGCTCACATTTGTAACTAAAAGCAGGAGCTGCGGAATAAGCGGAGACTGGCGAAGGACGAGGTGACGATGCGCGTCGGGAATGGTTCCAAGGTTGATGTGATCGCCGTCGGCACGCTACCTCTACATTTACCTACGGGATTAGTTTTGAACCTCAATAATTGTTATTTAGTGCCAAGTTTGAGCATGAACATTGTATCAGGATCTCGTTTAATACAAGATGGCTACTCATTTAAATCCGAGAATAATGGTTGTTCTATTTATATGAGAGATATGTTTTATGGTCATGCTCCAATGGTGAATGGTTTATTCTTTATGAATCTCGAGCGTAATGCTACACATGTTCATAGTGTGAGTACCAAAAGATGTAAGATTGATAATGATAGTCCCACATACTTGTGGCACTGCCGCCTTGGTCACATAGGTGTCAAACGCATGAAGAAGCTCCATGCTGATGGACTTTTAGAGTCTCTTGATAACGAATCATTTGACACGTGCGAACCATGCCTCATGGGTAAAATGACCAAGACTCCGTTCTCAGGAACAATGGAGCGAGCAACCAACTTATTGGAAATCATACATACTGATGTGTGCGGTCCAATGAGTGTTGAGGCTCGCGGTGGCTATCGTTATGTTCTCACCCTCACTGATGACTTGAGTAGATATGGGTATGTCTACTTAATGAAACACAAGTCTGAGACCTTTGAAAAGTTCAAGGAATTTCAGAGTGAGGTTGAGAATCAACATGACAGGAAAATCAAGTTCCTGCGATCAGATCGTGGAGGAGAATACTTGAGTCACGAGTTTGGCACACACTTAAGAAAATGTGGAATAGTTTCACAACTCACGCCGCCTGGAACACCTCAGCATAATGGTGTGTCCGTACGTCGTAATTGCACTCTATTAGATATGGTGTGATCTATGATGTCTCTTACTGATTTACCGCTATCTTTTTGGGGCTATGCTTTAGAGACTGCCGCATTCACTTTAAATAGGGCTCCGTCGAAATCCGTTGAGACGCACCATATGAATTATGGTTTGGGAAGAAACCTAAGCTGTCATTTCTAAAAGTTTGGGGATGCGATGCTTATGTCAAGAAACTTCAACCTGAAAAGCTCGAACCCAAGTCGGAAAAATGCGTCTTCATAGGATACCCTAAAGAAACTATTGGGTATACCTTCTACCTCAGATCCGAAGGCAAGATCTTTGTTGCCAAGAATGGATCCTTTCTAGAGAAGGAGTTTCTCTCGAAAGAAGTAAGTGGGAGGAAAGTAGAACTTGATGAAGTATTACCTCTTGAACCGGAAAATGGCGCAACTCAAGAAAATGTTCCTGAGGTGCCTGCACCGACCAGAGAGGAAGTTAATGATGATGATCAGGATACTTCTGATCAAGCTCCTACTGAGATTCGAAGGTCCACAAGGACACGTTCCGCACCAGATTGGTATGGCAACCCTGTCTTGGAAATCATGTTGTTAGACAACGGTGAACCTTCGAACTATGAAGAAGCGATGGCGGCCCCGGATTCCGACAAATGGCTGGAAGCCATGAAATCCGAGATAGGATCCATGTATGAAAACGAAGTATGGACTTTGACTGACTTGCCCGTAGAGCGGCGAGCCATAGAAAATAAATGGATCTTTAAGAAGAAGATAGACGCGGATGGTAATGTGACCATCTATAAAGCTCGGCTTGTCGCTAAGGGTTATCGACAAGTTCAAGGGGTTGACTACGATGAGACTTTCTCACCGGTAGCGAAGCTGAAGTCCGTCCGAATCATGTTAGCGATTGCCGCATTCTATGATTATGAGATATGGCAAATGGACGTCAAAACGGCATTCCTTAATGGTTTCCTTAAGGAAGAATTGTATATGATGCAGCCGGAAGGTTTTGTCGATCCTAAGAATGCTGACATGGTGTTTAAGCTCCAACGCTCGATTTATGGGCTGGTGCAAGCATCTCGGAGTTGGAACATTCGCTTTGATGAGATGATCAAAGCGTTTGCGTTTAGGCAGACTTATGGAGAAGCCTGTGTTTACAAGAAAGTGAGTGGGAGCTCTGTAGCATTTCTCATATTATATGTAGATGACATACTTTTGATGGGAAATGATATAGAACTCTTGGACAGCATTAAGGCCTACTTGAATAAGAGTTTTTCAATGAAGGACCTTGGAGAAGCTGCATATATATTAGGCATCAAGATCTATAGAGATAGATCAAGACGCCTCATAGGTCTTTCACAAAGCACATACCTTGATAAGATATTGAAGAAATTCAATATGGATCAGTCTAAGAAGGGGTTCTTGCCTGTGTTGCAAGGTGTGAAATTGAGCTCAGCTCAATGTCCGACCACGGCAGAAGATATAGAAGAGATGAGTGTCATCCCCTATGCCTCAGCCATAGGTTCTATTATGTATGCCATGCTGTGTACCAGACCTGATGTAAACCTTGCCGTAAGTTTGGTAGGAAGGTACCAAAGTAATCCCGGCAAGGAACACTGGACAGCGGTCAAGAATATCCTGAAGTACCTGAAAAGGACTAAGGAAATGTTTCTCGTTTATGGAGGTGACGAAGAGCTCGTCGTAAAGGGTTACGTCGACGCTAGCTTCGACACAGATCTGGATGACTCTAAGTCACAAACCGGATACGTGTATATTTTGAATGGTGGGGCAGTAAGCTGGTGCTGTTGCAAGCAGAGCGTCGTGGCAGGATCTAGATGTGAAGCGGAGTACATGGCAGCCTCGGAGGCAGCACATGAAGCAATTTGGCTGAAGGAGTTCATCACCGACCTCGGAGTCATACCCAATGCGTCGGGGCCAATCAAACTCTTCTGTGACAACACTGGAGCTATTGCACTTGCCAAGGAGCCCAGGTTTCACAAGAAGACGAGGCACATCAAGCGTCGCTTCAACTCCATTCGTGAAAATGTTCAAGATGGAGACATAGATATTTGTAAAGTACATACGGACCTGAATATAGCAGATCCGTTGACTAAACCTCTCCCTAGAGCAAAACATGATCAACACCAGAATTCCATGGGTGTTCGATTCATCACATGTAAATAGATTATTGACTCTAGTGCAAGTGGGAGACTGTTGGAAATATACCCTAGAGGCAATAATAAAAGCATTATTATTATATTTCCTTGTTCATGATAATTGTCTTTATTCATGCTATAATTGTGTTATCCGGAAATCGTAATACATGTGTGAATAATAGACACCAACATGTCCCTAGTAAGCCTCTAGTTGACTAGCTCGTTGATCAACAGATAGTCATGGTTTCCTGACTATGGACATTGGATGTCATTGATAACGAGATCACATCATTAGGAGAATGATGTGATGGACAAGACCCAATCCTAAACATAGCATAAGATCGTATAGTTCGTTTGCTAGAGTTTTCCAATGTCAAGTATCTTTTCCTTAGACCATGAGATCGTGTAACTCCCGGATACCGTAGGAGTGCTTTGGGTGCCAAACATCACAACGTAACTGGGTGACTATAAAGGTATACTACGGGTATCTCCGAAAGTGTCTGTTGGGTTGACACGGATCAAGACTGGGATTTGTCACTCCGTATGACGGAGAGGTATCACTAGGCCCACTCGGTAATGCATCATCATAATGAGCTCAAAGTGACCAAGTGTCTGGTCACGGGATCATGCATTACGGTACGAGTAAAGTGACTTGCCGGTAACGAGATTGAACGAGGTATTGGGATAACGACGATCGGATCTCGGGCAAGTAACATACCGATTGACGAAGAGAATTGTATGCGGGGTTACTTGAATCCTCGACATCGTGGTTCATCCGATGAGATCATCGAGGAGCATGTGGGAGCCAACATGGGTATCCAGATCCCGCTATTGGTTATTGGCCGGAGAGTCGTCTCGGTCATGTCTACATGTCTCCCAAACCCGTAGGGTCTACACACTTAAGGTTCGGTGACGCTAGGGTTGTAGGGATATGTATATGCAGTAACCCGAATGTTGTTCAGAGTCCTGGATGAGATCCCGGACGTCACGAGGAGTTACGGAATGGTCCGGAGGTAAAGAATTATATATAGGAAGTGCTATTTCGGGCATCGGGACAAGTTTCGGGGTCACCTTGTACCGGGACCACCGGAAGGGTCCCGGGGGTCCACCGAGTGGGGCCACCTGCCCCGGGGGGCCACATGGGCTGTAGGGGGTGCGCCTTGGCCTACATGGGCCAAGGGCACCAGCCCCAAGAGGCCCATGCACCTAGGGTTCAAGAAGGGAAGAATCCCAAAGGGGGGAGGCACCCCTAGGTGCCTTGGGGGGGAGGGATTCCTCCCTTGGCCGCACCCCCCTAGGATATTGGATCTCCTAGGGCCGGCGCCCCCCCTTGGACTCCCTATATATAGTGGGGAAAGTAGGGCCTCTCACAACACGCCTTTGGTGCCTCCTTCTCCTTCTCCAACACATCCTCCTCCTCCATAGTGCTTAGCGAAGCCCTGCCGGAGTACTGCAGCTCCATCACCACCACGCCGTCGTGCTGCTGCTGGAGCCATCTCCCTCAACCTCTCCTTCCCCCTTGCTGGATCAAGAAGAAGGAGACGTTACGCTGACCGTACGTGTGTTGAACGCGGAGGTGCCGTCCGTTCGGCGCTAGGATCTCCGGTGATTTGGATCACGTCGAGTACGCCTTCCTCATCCCCGTTCTTTGAAAGCTTCCGCGCGTGATCTACAAAGGTATGTAGATGCAATCTAATCACTCGTTGCTAGATGAACTCCTAGATGGGTCTTGGTGAAACCGTAGGAAAATTTTTGTTTTCTGCAACATTCCCCAACATATATACACCAGGTGGATTAGGTTAGGGGCTACCTCATCCCTTCGATCGTAATCGGACGGTCGCGAATAAAATAGTTAGGGAACCCAAATAAGAAAATGATGACGTTTTGTAGATGTTTGGGGATGATCCGGACACAACGGTTGCGACAGTCCGGTCAGGTCCGGGACAACTTTTCGGACGCGCGCGCGAGGAGGGCCGCGGGCACTGTGCAAAGAGGGGTTAGGCGAATGAGGTCAAGTGTGTGGACTGAGAGGAGAGAGGTGAATGCAACCCGACAACCGTTTTCGGAGACCGAAAACGTCCGACGAAGAGACCGGCTATACTGCCGCTATAGTTAATCGTTGGGGCGTCAAACGAACTCCAAATGCGATGAAACTTGAGAGGCGATCTATCTACACTATAATAAGACCACACATCAACTCTCATCCCATTCCGAGAACATTTCCCGGCCACTTATAAAATTCTATTTCGGACATGCCGTGGGCGCGAGCGAGGCTGTCTGGGCTCAGAACGGACAACGGAAGGAACTGGGAAACCCAGACGGATGCAAGTTTTGAAAACATGATGATGCAATGCACATGATGACATGATAAGATGCAACATGCAAGAAAAAGACCTGACAACGACAGCGAATAACTGACGGACACCTGGCACATCGGTCTCGGGGCGTTACAACACTCCACCACTACGAGAGGATCTCGTCCCGAGATCTAGAATGGCACCAGAGGGAAATACGGAAGAGAAAGAGAATAGGTAAAACTAAGTTGTTTCTTTGACAATTGAGTGAAACCAAAGAACCTTGCGAGGTTGAACAAATTCGAGAAAAGAATACAACGAAGGTGAACAAAGTTGAAACCTCCGTTAGGGAAGAGGAACAAGGAACCTTACTAGACCCTTGTAGGTTAAAAGACATAAGAAAAGTGTTATCATGGACAATAGGTACATGCAAGCACTCCGATTGAAACAAGATGCACAAAGAACGATAAAGATCAATTAGGGCAATACTCCGGTTGGAAATGGAAGGAATTGAACATGATCTTGACAGGATGAGAGGATACTTGAAAAGAGGACATGACACTCCGGTTAAAAGGATGAGCACGAAAAGAACATATACCTGACAATCCGAGATGAAGAGTGAGGAGAGCAACACCACAATGCCTCCGGAAGAGATAAAATAATGGAATCAAAAGAACGGAGGAGAAAACAACATCTTCTACCTCAATTGAGCTTGAAAAAGCATATTTAGGAGAAAGGTCGAACGGAGTTGTTGGATTAACAACAACAAAAGAATAAGCTTGATATGGTCTTATGGAATACATCTCAAAATTATGAGGTGACAACCTGCCACTCATGGGAAGAAGAATTGGATTCATATCAACAAGGAGACGAGAAACTATTTTCACCGGGAAGGATAGATTAAGAATTTGGATCATATATTATCACCATTAATAGCATTAATCCTTAGGAAAAAGCTTTAGGTGAAATATAACTCCAGATAACTCCAACGAATAGGTTAATGGATTTAAAATATCTCATTCTTAACAATATGTGAATCATGAAACATGAGCTCAAATTATCAAGAATGATATAATACCACCTCCAATGATACGATAGAAAGAATTGCACTCCGGATTGCAAGATGAAGAATGCTTGAGCTTCTTAGCAAAGAATGTCGATGAACACTTCGAGAAGGAATTAAATCCTTGATGAATCACCATGTCGAGCCTTCGTGAAAAACTCAGGTAAAAGGAATGATCAAACAAAATGGAGGATGAAAAAAATAAGGTTGAAGCCTTGCAATGATTTAGATGGATCTCCGTGGTGATGTAATTGCGAGAGCTAGGAACTCCGGGAAAAAAAGATGAAACAAATGAAATCAAGAATTTTGATGAACCTCCAGAATAAGGAATTAAATCACTTGGATGAAACAATAATAAGAATTACATTATGCTTATCCTTCACCAATTCAACTTGATGACAAGCAATGGATTTTGGCATACTACTTATTCTCGTAGAAAGGATTAAGATAGATATAGCACAAACTTGGGAAGATCTTCAATGAACCACCAGTATGATTGAAACAACGAATAAATTGATATGATAAGAAAGAAGAAGAAATCTTGAACGAACCACCGTATGAATTGAAAATGAAAGTAGCAAAGGCAACAATCACCGGGTAGAATTGGAAAACGAATGAAGATACTTGAGAGTATTTAGATACAAGTGAACGAAGAGATCACGATCCGATTAGAGAATACTTGAATGATGCACCGGTAAGGTTTGAGAATGATAACTGACAACTGAGAATGAATAAACCTGAATTAATGGACTCTGGATAACAAACTGAGAAGACTCTTGAATTGCTCCGGATGGATAAAGAATTCTCACAATCAAACAATTATGAGGGGATGGCCTCGAATTAGAACCACGACTCTCTGAGAGAACGGATAAGATATGGACAAAAATTCTTCTTCGGTCTTCAAAATCTGAGAATGACGACGAGAAACACCACCAAGAATTGTTGAGATACTCCGGGATGAAAATTATAAAGGTTGAACCAATGATGAAAAGAATTTGAAAGATCTTGGAGAAGGCAATTGACTGATGATAAATCATTCTTACGTCAATCTTTGAAACGAATTTGAAAAACTCCGGGAAAATAAGAAGAGTCAGGTAAGATCCTGGGAAAAGACCTGTGGGTTAGGGCTCACTGAAAAGAAACACCGTTGAACGATTACTTGAAAAGAGAGATTGCACCGGTTGAATTAAATGGCTTGAATGAGATAACATCCTCGAAAGAGCTTGAATGAAAGCAGAGTGGAAAAACACGAATCATCGAGATATCTTGAGCACTCCGGAACAATAGAATAACGAGCGTGGAATAACTGAATATAAGGTGCACCGGCATGAGAAAACATTTGAAATGAGGAAAAAGGATATGATCAACACCAAATCTTAATTTGAATCCACCGGAGAAGAAAACGAGTGATGAGAGACGAACTTCAAGCTCCGTTAGAATCTTCATGAGAATCACCGGATAAGAATATTGATAGAAAAGAATGGAGAGACTTCACATCAATAAGATGGATACTCAATTAAGAGATCTGAATCCTTGGAGAAAAACAAAGGGAGGGAGGGTGGGAAAAAACAAAGACAATTTGGAATGGGTGAAACGGACACCGTTGAGAAGAACTGATACTTGATCTTGCGGTTGTAGAAATGATCGGATCCATTTGAAGAGAAACACACCGGTGAAAAGAAATTGAAATGACAAACTCGATGACCGAAAAGGATTAGTATTCACATAGGAATATGAGAACAACACTTGGAAAAGGTATGGAATCAACATTTGACTTCGAAGCAACTCGAATACCACAACTCCAAAAAAAACAAGGATTGGCTTGCAGAATAAGCCGGAACAAACATATGATAGAGATTTCATCCGAAGTTTTCGTGGTGGGGCCTACACGGGCTCGATCGTACAACACCATCATGTACAAGGCAGTGCACATGACATACGAAGCGTCCCCGAGTCGGCATAGCCAAGGACTCTTTAAGACACAACGAGACCACTGTAAAACCGACCGTGAATAGACGGACCACTAGACGTCAAACCCCAATTTCATATCATACACCTGTCGGAAAGATATCCTAAGAGCTACTTGAATTCCCACCTATGAAACTCCCGAACCTTTCCGGTTATGCAATCTGGTGTTGGGGATACAGGGGAAGCATAATATCTCACCCAAACTAGCAAATCCTACATCCAGCTGTATCCATCCTTCAACACATAACCAAGAAACCTTCGGAAATCATTTACCTCAACCTTCGAAAAGCATCCGTTATACGAGTTATGGCAATACTCCCAAACTCCCGCCCAGTACTGGGTGGCGTCGAGGTTATCTCACCAACGAACTGCATAAAAGAGATTTTCGATGTCGGCGTACTAAATTCAGGTATTCCAGAACTGCAACGATAAAATTATGACGACAACACCTCAGAGCTCAACTCCCCGGGACACTTCCACAAAACCCCTGACAGGAGGCACCAAGACAATGTTCTCGTCATAAAACCATCGGAACGATTCCAAGATACCCGCGTGATCCTAAATTTTTTTAGTGAAATTTGAGAAGAGAAGAGTCAAAACTCTACGTCAGGATGCCTTACCAGAGCGATGAAGGGACTGGGGAGAAAAAGAATTCCTAAGCTATCCGATATATAATTCCTAAATGACTCAAAACATTTTTCTAGACTCAACAACGGCTGCTAAAAACGATCAAGCAATGGGGGCTCCTAAGGTCGGGGAAGGCTCTGATTACCAACTTGTAACGCCCTCGATGCGGCTATATCTCCCACGTGTCGAAGCACGACTTAGAGGCATAACCGCATTGAAAGCAATGTCGCAAGTGAGGTAATCTTCGCAAACAACCCATGTAATACAATAGGGGAAAAGATACATAGTTGGCTTACAATCGCCACTTCACGCAATTACATGAATAAAGCATTACAACATCCAAATACAATCAAGGTCCGACTACGGAACCAAAATAAAAGAAGAACCCCAAAAGCGACAAGGTCCCCGATCAACCCCAACTGGGCTCCACTACTGATCAACTAGAACGAAACAACACAAAGGGCAAGATCTTCATCGAGCTCCTCCTTGAGCTTGGTTGCGTCACCTGCTCGGTTCAACGGCACCTGCAAACTGGTTTTGGAAGTATCTGTGAGTCACGGGGACTCAGCAATCTCACACCCTCGCGATCAAGACTATTTAAGCTTATGGGTAAGGCAAAAGTATGAGGTGGAGCTGGAGCAAGCGACTAGCATATATGGTGGCTAACATACGCAAATGAGAGCGAGAAGAGAAGGCAAAGCATGATCGAGAAACTATGATCAAGAAGTGATCCTAGAACAACCTACGTCAAACATAACTCCAACACCGTGTTCACTTCCCGGACTCCGCCGGAAAGAGACCATCACGGTTACACACTCCTTTGATGCATTTTAATTAAGGTCAACTTCAGGTTTTCTACAACCGGACATTAACAAATTCCCATCTGCCCATAACTACGGGCTCGGCTTTCGAAAGTTCAAATCCCTGCAGGGGAGTCCCAACTTAGCCCACGACAAGCTCTCACGGTCAACGAAGGAATAGGCCTCCTCCCGAGACGTTCCGATCAGACTCGGTATCCCGGTTCTTCAAGATATTTCGACAGGTTAAAACAAATCCAGCAACACCGCCCGGATGTGCCGACAAATCCCGATAGGAGCTGCACATATCTCTTTCTCAGGGCACACTCAGATGAGCTATCCATACAACTAAAACCAAACCTTGAGTTTCCCCGAGGGGGCGCTGCACAGGACTCTAGTTCGGACCAACACTCAGAGGAGCACTGGCCCGGGGGGGGGGGGGTTAGAATAAAGATGACCCTTGAGTCTACAGAACCCAAGGGAAGGTGGTAGGCTGTTAGTGCAAATGGTAAAACCAAGGTTGGGCATTGCTGGAGGAGTTTTATTCAAGGCGAACTGTCAAGGGGTTCCCATTATTACCCAACCGCGTAAGGAACGCAAAATTCGGGAACATAACACCGATATGACGGAAACTAGAGCGGCAAGAGTGGAACAAAACACCAGGCATAAGGCCGAGCCTTCCACCCTTTACCAAGTATATAGATGCATTAATTAAATAAGATATATTGTGATATCCCAACAAGTGAACATGTCCCAAAAAAGAAACAACATCTCCATGTTCCAACAAGGAACAAACTTCAATCTTCACCTGCAACTAACAACGCTATAAGAGGGGCTGAGCAAAGCGGTAACATAGCCAAACAACAGTTTTCTAGGACAAGGTGGGTTAGAGGCTTGGTTCAACAATATGGGAGGCATGATAAGCAAGTGGTAGGTATCGCAACATAGGCATAGCAAAAGAGCGAGCATCTAGCAAGCAAAGATAGAAGTGATTTCGAGGGTATGGTCATCTTTCCTGAAATCCCGCAAGGAAGAAGAACGAGTCCATGAAGAAGACAAACGGACGTAGTCGAACGGGTCCTCACAAACGCAACGTTATCGGAACCAACCCGAAGAAGCAACACCAGAAATGATATGGCCGCGTGTAATTTAAGTGCGATGATCACTGTTGATACAACAACGTATTCATCTAGTACTGAATATGCTACAGACGTTTTTCAAGATGAAGATGGATTAGTAGGAATCATGTGTAACCATACCATGGATGTACAAGATATGAGTTTGCTTGAGTTTAGACCAATGTACGGTGCAATGTTTCCATGTCTACATGCATCAGGAAATCAAGTACTAGTTCGCATGCATGCAAGTGGGCCCGACAAGAAATTGATTAGAAGAGAAGTTGTGTACGTGCATGATACAGATCGGGAGGAGTTCTCTCACAACGTGAAGCAGGCGCACAAATTAAATAAGAAGAGAATACAGATAGAATTTTTATTCATCTTCTTGCCTTGCAGGAAAACTAGCAATCCTATGATTTCCAACATGTTTAAGACGTTAAGTCTCAAGGATTCCGGCTGGGGGCCACCAGCGGGAGACACGTACGCCAGGAAATAGATAATAAAAGATTAGTATAGCCATAGAGGTTTAATAGAGTTACCACAAGGAATAAAACTGCCGAGATGTAACTTTTTGAGCGTGACGAGAGATAGAAGGTCAGCTTGCTTTCCAAGCCAAGTTAGATGGTCGGCTAATATATAAGCCAATATAGTCCTTTGTAATATTTTAGGTTATTTTTATTTGAAATAGACACGATGTGTTTTTCAGGGTAGATACCCGTATCAAGTTTTGGAGGGATCTTTAGAAAACCTCTGTGTTGCGATTTTCTCTTCGTGGAAATTGTGTTGCGCGTGAGTACCTTCGTCGAGATTGGTTTTCTCGTGCTGGGCCGCAAGGTTCAAACCCTCTACTTCGTGTACATCGCGTGCGCGAGCGAGAGGTTGCTACTGCTGGTGGTGGAGCGTCGTGAAAGGTCGGGCCGCAACAACGGATCGGATCTCGCCAACAAGGTCCGGTTTTTATCAAGAAAGAAGCAAACAATCATGGTAAACAACCATCACATAACATGGCATGATGCGCAAAACAATTATGATACATGTCCGGTTTAAATATGCATGGCATGGCAAAGTGCACAAACAACACTACAAGTTAAGTGGAGCTCAATATGCAACGAGTTGCATATTGACGGAACACCACATGCCTTATTTAGTTCTCTCTCATTTATGTACTCAACAAAATTAAATGTTTACATGGCAAGAGGTGAAGCAACTGAAAACTACCTATCTAGTCAAGTTTAAATGAGGCCGGAAACAACGAACAACAATTCCGGAAATTCCTCATATGCATATATTAGGTTTGGTACTGTTCTTCCCTAAACATAATTTTAGAGTTGTTAAGCATGCAAAGTGAAGCCACCATGTTAAACTAGGCATTTTTCTACCCCATTTACATATAAAGTTTATTAAATTCGGAGTTACGGTTATTTAGTTATGAATTAAAGCATTTTTAACATGGCATAGGGGCAAATATATGCAAACAACATTTTAAACATTTTAAACATGGATGAAAGTGACATATTATTAAACTACACAAAATTCTAAGCAAGATTCATATATTAAGTTTTTACATGTGATGCTTAGTTAATAAGTTATTATATGCATGAACTATGAGGGGTTTTCTGTAAATATGCAGTTCCCGGGATAATAGCTAAATGCAGCAGCAGGAAATAAAAACGCAACGTGCTGAATCTGGTTGGCCCAACAATGCACAGGGACTGGAGGGGGGGCTTCTCACATCGGGCTTGGCCCGGTTGGTGGGAGGAGGGAGGCCTGGCGCTGGCTTGCGGCTGGGCTGGACTAGCGAAGGGGAGGCAGGCTGGGCCTCTGGCGATCGACGGAAAGCAGCCCATGCGCGGTCTTGAGCGAGGCACGGTCAACGGGGCGAGCGGCTGTGCTGCGAGCGGGCGACCTGGTGTTGCTCGCACCAACAGAAGCAGCAGCTGGTCACGACGACGCGGAAGACGACCAGAGGCGTGATGCAGAGGCAGGGACCCGCGGGGGCGGCGGATCCGGCCAGTCCGAGGGTCGAGGAGGCGGTTCCCGGCGACGAGGATCTTCGGCGGTGGCACTACACGATGGGGCGAAGTAGGCAGCAGCGGGATCGTGCGGGCGATGGAGAGGACGGCGGCGGACTTGGCGCGGCTCCTGGATCCGGGCGCGAGCGAGGCTGGCGACGCGACGAAGGAGGCAGCAAGGACGGCCCCGGACGTGGGATGGCACCAGGAGTCCAGGACGGGGCACCGGCGAGGAACCATGGAGGCAGAGCTCCATTCCTTGCCCATGGAGATCTCCCTGTCCAACGAGAAAGGAGAGAGAGAGAGGACATGAGAGAGAGGGAGACCGAGGAGGAAAAGTAGGAAGAAGAAGGAGGGGAGGTCGGTGTTGCTGCTGCTATCGCCGGCGGCAAGCTCCGGCGCGGGCGGAGGCCATCGGGCACGGGAGTGGCTCGGGGCTGAGCTCGTGGAGGGGAACGCGAGGCTGCAGAGAGAGAAGCTGTGGATCTCGTAGATCGAGGGGAGAAGGCCGGATCAGTGGTTCGGGCAGGGGAGATCCCGAGGGGGGATTTGGTCAGGTGGCGGCGGCGATGGGACAGACTTCTAGGTTTTAGGGTTTGATGTGATATATATACACCAGGTGGATTAGGTTAGGGGCTACCTCATTCCTTCGATCGTAATCGGACGGTCGCGAATAAAATAGTTAGGGAGCCCAAATAAGAAAACGATGACGTTTTGTAGATGTTTGGGGATGATCCAGACACAACGATGGCGACAGTCCGGGTCAGGTCCGGGACAACTTTTCGGACGCACGCGCGAGGAGGGCCGCGGGCACTGTGCAAAGAGGGGTTAGGCGAATGAGGTCAAGTGTGTGGACTGAGAGGATAGAGGGGAATGCAACCCGGCAACCGTTTCCGGAGACCGAAAACGTCCGACGAAGAGACCGGCTATACTGCCGCTATAGTTAATCGTTGGGGCGTCAAACGAACTCCAAATGCGATGAAACTTGAGAGGCGATCTATCTACACTATAATAAGACCACACGTCAACTCTCATCCCATTCCGAGAACATTTCCCGGCCACTTATAAAATACTTTTTCGGACATGCCGTGGACGTGAGCGAGTGTGTCTGGGCTCAGAACGGACAACGGAAGGAACTGGGAAACCCAGACGAATGCAAGTTTTGAAAACATGATGATGCAATGCACATGATGACATGATCAGATGCAACACGCAAGCAAAAGACCTGACAACGACAATGAATAACTGACGGACACCTGGCACATCGGTCTCGGGGCGTTACACTATGTCAGTTTTTATGATCTATTACAAACTACCATGCACGGTACAAAATGTTTGAACGAACCTGGATCAAGTTATCAGCCCACGATTCCTCATGACTATTTTGCTCATTCTCAACGTCCACATCTTCCTGTAAATTAAAAACACAGAAAAATTATTACACATACGATACTCTGCCGATTGAAAACTGGAATCAAATAGACTTCACTTACATTTTCACTGTTTGCACCATGTTCATCATTTGCAAAATCCTCTGAAGGTAAGATATCATATGATGACCATGAATCGTTATCGTGCTGTCATTATCTTCATTTCTAGGATCGTTATCGGTCCGACTGACATCATGTGTACCATTATCATCGGCCGTAAATGAGGTTTCTTCGTACACTTAAACACACGTTACTACCAACACTGCACATCATTGAAAAACACATTATCCCACGTTAAATTCTAAGTTCATGCACTGGGACATATAGATGAATAAATTGCAACATTTAACCTATGAGCATTTAAAACGATTTCTTTCTAAATCTAACTCATCTACATAGGTGCTACAATGAAATTTCTTCTGCTGGATTGTACTTTGTGTATAGTTGCATGACTTGCGTGTAAACTTTGGGACCAGTGATTTACATGACAATGTTATGTTGCTGGTCAATACTGTACACCACACAATGTCAATGCTAATGAAGATCCCTCTGATTTTGCCCCCAAAGAAGTTGCAATGGTGGTGACAAACCTTCAGCGGTGGTGTTGATGTCATCTGTCAACGCCGATGGGGCCTTTAGGCATGGGCCTCCGGCGTGATTCAAGACGGCAGCGACATGGAAGACGATGAATCCACAAGCGGGAGTACCTGATGGTTCCGCGGTAGTGGACGAGTTAGGTCAACGTCGGTGTTTTGGACGAGTGTGGTAGGCGCCGTGGGACATCTGGACGGTTACAGCCGGCGGACGCGGCATCGTTGCGGAAGACGACGATGTCCAAGACGTGGCCGACCACTTCCCTAACCGCCCACCGCGACGTGGGAGACGACGGGGTTGGAACCGCCGGTGTGGGAGATCGGGGTGGTTAGAGGCGGCCGTCGATGCGGAGAACGGCGACGTCCAACACCTGGCCAGCCACCGGCAACGGCGGTCTTCCACTCCTCAGCCCACCCGCGACGATCCAGATCAGCTGCCGCGTGATCGTCGTGCGGCAAGCCTGATCGATCAGGGTTTTTTCCTCTAGTCCGGCGGCAGGCGGGATTGATCGTGCAAGTTTTTTTCTTCTTCTTAGTCACGTGTATTCGTATGACCGGGATTGTACGTTTATGATACAAGGTGGGCATACACTTCTTCCGTATGACCTTTCTACCCTTCTACGTTTTGTTGGGGGGGGGGGTGTACCGAAGCACTTCTCTATATATTCACATAAAGTGTAGGGGAGATGCCGCTGTGGTGGCTTCATATTTTCTTTGACTCCTTAGTAAACAGGTCCTCCCACCAATTGAGATAACCCCAAGGTCCATGATTGTTAGAGTAGTTATGTTATGCTCCCCACTTCAGGACCTAATATGCCTCCAAATTTGCGACCCTCCAAATGAGCAATCCTACCAAAGGTGGGTCACAGTCTTTGAGGTCTGGAGGCAAAGCTAACAACGAGGGGCATACGTTTGCCCCCTCGGCCCATGGCTCCTCCATGATTTTGGCTCAAGCTCCGCCACTGGTCAAGAGGTTATTCCCTCACCGCGACCATGTCAGTAGTGAGAATCCTTTCGTGGAGCACCAACCACGAGAAAATTTTGCACTTCCACTCAGCATGGGTGGACCAGATCCTGGAAGAGTCGAACTTTGGGTGGGAGCCATGGTCACGTCCCACTAGCAGATATTACGCATGATCACGTCCAACTTGTTCAAGGCCCATTTAGGAAAGTGAAGCGCCATGAGGTGATGTGTCATAGTTGCCAGTGAGACATATTTCGCGAGGATGATTCTCCAAGGGCACACTAGTTTTTTTTCCCTTCCACCTAGCCATCCTAGTCGAGATCCTATTGAAGATGGGGTTTAGGTCCATTCAACGAAGGGACAGAAGTGCAGAGGCAGATATAGACACCAGCTCGACAATGAAGTGATCTTTATCAGGAAAGCCGAGAGAACATCATTCTATTCAGGGCGCGTTCCGATTCCCTCCGCTCCGCGGCTCCGCGCCGGAGTGAAGTGGCAATCCAGTTATAAATCGCGGAGCTGGTAAAACGGTGCTTCGCCCGCTCCGCTCCGCGGAGGGCCGCCGAACAGGCGCTCAATGTCAGCACATCCGATTAGGAAAATCTCTGACCTCGCCAGATCTGTAACCTGCCCACTCGCCGCGCCAAAGTAGTCATGGATGGCAGAAATGGAACGAACTTACTTCTTTTTAGGGTTCCCAAAATCTTCTCCAAGCTGTTGGAGAAGAGGTTGGCTTAGGGCATGCCTACCCTGGTCTCTAACTGACATGGTACCTTTGTGAAGAAGCTTTACATTTACAATAACTTCATGTTCGTTCGAAACCTCATCAAGCAGCTACACCGGTCGAGCACTCTGGACCTTTCCTCGCATTGGACAAGTCAGCTAGATGCATACTAATTTTTATTGGGTGTGTACACAGGCCGGTAGATCGCGCGATGGAGATAGCGTCGCGCGGTAGCACTTGGCATTGCATGTGGGCCTATTATTTTTCAATAAACGGTGCTTTATTACTTATAAGTATTACACCTGGCCTCTTCATAATTAAAATGCACATAGTAAATCAAATCCAAACTCAAAAAGAAAAAAAGCGAAATACAAGTAAACATAAGATTGTATGACGCCTAATCCATGGGAGGGCCAACCCTAAAATCATGCTGCTATCCATGTCGGGTAAAAGTATCCCTCGCCGTGTTCTCCAATCGTGTACATTCGTAAACAGGTCTCGATTCTAGACACATTGTAAAGACAACCATAAACGGAGTGTACCGGTACATCTGTAGATTACCTTAAAAATGTTTGTCTTGTATTAAAAATGTTCACAGTGTATCTTAAAAATGTTATCACGTAATTTATATTGTTCATTCTGTTTTAATAAAATGTTCATCTCTTCTTCAAAAATGTTCATCTTGTATTAAGAAATTCCATAACGTATTGGAAAACAATTGATGTGCACTAAAATTGTTCCTAATGTATTTTAAAAATAGTCATCATGTCACTAAAAATAACTCATCATGTATTTCCATATATTTTTATCGTATACTGAAAATAGGTGTCTTAAAGAATTTCATGTAATTAGAAAAGTGGTCAGGTATTTTACAAATTATTCTTGCATTTTTAAGAAAGTGGTCAAGCATTTTTCAATAATTATTACTCATGTACTCTGAAAAGACATTTGTGTATTATAAAAGTCTTTGCCCATTATTATAAATATTTATGTACTTTTCAAAGAAAAAGAGAAGAAAACAGGAAAAATGATGGAATGGAAAACAGGAAAAGAATAAGAAAAACAAAAAACAAATGAAGACATGAAAAAGAAACAATATAAGAAAGATAAAAGATTCAAAAACCATGGATTTTTTTGCGAATGAAAAAACCATGGATTAACAGGAGAAAAAAAACCTAGATTCGGAAAATAAAGATGAAAAAAATGGTGAGAGAACCGCATGGGTGCAGTCCTAAGCAGGCCAGATATAGTGTTTGCGGTTAAATGTACTGATCATACTCGAACTTTGTAGTGGCGTATAGCAGCGGATCACCAAAATTTCTTTCTATTCCAGCCTTCCGGGTCTTTTCACTTTTTCATTTATTTATTTTCTGGTTTTCAATTCATTCCGGTTCTCTGTTTCATTTTTCCTTTCCTATTTTTTGTTTTTGGTAACTTTTATGAAGTAATTATAATTTTGTCTGACAAATATATTAAAAATATTTTTAAAGTACATATTTTTTTGAAAATTACTTGAATATTTTCTGTAAGATATGAACACCTTTTAAAATTTGACAAATATTTTTTCTAAGCAGGAATGACAATTCTATTTTCAGCATGGACAATAATTGTGTTGTATTAAGACATTCTATTTTCAACATAAGTATAAGATGTGTTATACTTCTAGCTTCTACTCTATATTGATCACTATGGTTAGTCCTAATAATATTGTTTTTGATGTATTTATATATACGTTGTCTTCATATTTGGTCGATTCTTGCTTAAAACGAGTATAAAGACTTGGTGAAGGTGGCATGTATACAACTATAGCTCGTGGTGGGACTTGTGTTTCCCAACATATGCTCTGTATTCCAACATATTGAGCCTTCTTTGGCTGTAGGGGGTTTACTTTTCCCTCTTCGTTATTAGCAACTAAATTTTTTTCATGTATATTTTTGTTTTCATGTTATTTGGTGTTGGTAGTCTGCTGCATCTATAATCCAAATAAGGCTAGAAGCAGAACACCATTTCTGGTTGCAAATGGACCCTTGTAGGCATTCAGAATATCTTCAGGTAATCTAGTCGATGGACGATGGGCAATACTACAGTGGTCCTATACATATGACCTACCATTAATTTCTCCAAGATTTCCTAAAAAAATTCTCCAAGAAAAAAGACCTTCGATTAGAAAAAGAATAACAATAGCTAAATGATGGTGTGCAATATCAATCAAATACCATTGGTTACTGGATTGGTTCCCTCCGTGAAAAGTCAAAAATACCGAGTATTTGGACGAATTTAAAGTGAATAGGAGGTTGCCCCTTTGACAAAAATAGGATAAAGTTGAGTCAAAAGGTTCCAATTCAAAATAAATTCATGAGGATGTGGTACCTCCTTAAGATCCATCTAACATGAAGAAATTGATTAATTGGTAATAATACATTATAATGAACTAATTATGATGAATTTAGTTTTATAGGTTTTTATCATTTGTGTCACTGTTTATGTCCCACTACTCAGTTTTGCCACTAGAAATTTCAACTGCTCAAAAGGGCCACCGCTTCGTTAGGCGCATGCTAAAAAATACCACTAGACGCCATTACTGTTAGTTCAAACCTCGTCTGTCATGTTATAATGACCAAAATACTTGTGGACCAGCATATTAGCTCTCCCTCTATTTCACTACAGTAAAGTGTGGGTCCTACTTAATCCTAACAACATTTTTATTTTCCTCTAAAATTATTCGCTTGCTTACTCCTGACAAGTGGAGCCACACTTACCATTGTGAGATAGAGAGAGTTGACATGTGGGTCTAGAGATATTTTTGTCATATAACATGATCAATGGAATTGACCTCACAATAATGATGCCTAATGACATTTTTGAGAAAATATCTAATGAAACGATGACACTTTTAAGATGTCTAATGACATTTTTAGCAGTTCTAATTTTTAATGGCAACCTAAGTAGTGGGACATAACAAGTGGCATAAACAATAAAACCTCTAGTTTTATTTCGTTATATGACGACAATGGGAGGAGTACAAATTGATACAAGTGGCCCATACTCCCATCGATGGGGATATTTCTCGGGGAATAACGATGAACTCGTGTAGTCGTCACCCATCTAAAGAACAAGATGGGGAGATTTCTCGTCATCAAACCTATATTTGAACGACCGGTGCTTGATAATGCGGAGCTCCCCGCCGTCGCATCGCTCCACCTCCACGCCGGTGAGCACGGCGAGCTTGAACCTCTTCGACCACGATACATCATTCCGAAATAGTTTGGCGACGCAGAACCGACCGCCGTCGCCCAGGTGCACGAGGTGCGACTTAAGATTCCGGGCACCGTGAAGCCCTCCCACGCGCCGCGCGTCTCGACGGGCGCGCCCCCGGAGGCGTGCAGGTCCCACGCGGCGAGGAGGCTGCTGTCCGCGGCCGGGAAGCCGAACCAGAGGCCGTGCTCCGGGGCGCACGCGGCGCGCCCTTGGAACGGCAGCGCCCGGTCGCCGACCTTGCTCCACTCGCCGGTCACCGTGTGCATGGAGTAGGTCCCATGGCCGCGCGCGGACGCCCAGATGTGCCAACCGTCGACCGGCGCCGCGTAGGCGCCGTACGCGTCGCCGCTCAGGTAGGGAGGCGGCGACGGCGGGTAGGTGTACCAGTGCCAGTCATAGCGGCACGCGGGTTCACGGATTAACCCCCGGACGGGCGTCTCGTCCTCGCCGGCGGCGAGCGGCACGTCCTCGCGCTCGGGCGATGTGAGGTCGCGGGCGGACTGCGAGGCGTCGTCGTAGAGGACGGCGCGGCCCGGGGCCCGGACTTCGAACCTGTACTGGAAGTCGCGGCGCTCCGAGGCGACGATCTGGTCCTTGCGGCGGCCGGTGAGCGCGAAGTCCATGTACACGTAGGGGGATGGGAAGGTCATGATGGGGCACTCAAGTAGAGCCTTCTCCCCGGCAATCGCCGGCTCTCGCCACGTCGCCCTCTCCCTCGCCCTCGCCGCTGCCGCCGCCGCCGCCGCTGCCTTCATGGTTGTCGCCGTCGCGCCCGAGGCTGCTGCCGCCGCCGCGCGCTCCGGTGAGTCCTTGGGGTAGAAAAGGAGCGACGGGTCGATGCGGTGCAGCGTGTACGAGCGGGCAGCCGGCACCCTAACGTCCTGGAGCACCATGTACAGAAACCGCCGGCTCATCGTCGCTTTCTCCTCATTTTTCGAGTGGGAAGACCTACCTCTCCTCCTCGATCCGCTATGGTGGTGATCCGTCAACACCATGGCCCATGGGCCGCACAAGGACTTGCTAGGTTCAGCAGAATGGTACTCCTCTGAAAAGGAAGATCACTATATATTTCTTTACGGAGGGAGTATAAGTTTATTATACTGTTATTAATAAATAAATTAAAATCAATTTAAAAAATGAAAATTAAAATCGGATACAAGCTCAGTCGTCATTCGTCATGTTTTTGGTTTATAAATACATGAAAGAATATACGAGCGAGTAGGCAACATATAGAAATATCCAAATTAAATTATGACAGCACCATGCAAAAGCTATCCCCTAAACTAAAAATTGCATCGCTCTTAAGCCAATTGGCCAAATCATAAAAAAATTCTCATAGTTGTGTTCCTCGCAACGAGATTTTCAAAACTAAATCACACATGGACGTGTTCCCATGTGTATTTCAGAAAAGCAAATTCCTGCAAGAAGTTTTTGATATGAACATGCTTTTCTAGTACTCCCTCCATCCATATTAATTATCACTGATTTAGTACAACTTATGGATCGGAGGGAGTACAAAAAATTAAGTTAATAATTATTTTAAATAAAACTAGGCCCACATGATTTTTTTCGGTTTCCTTCTACATTACTTTGAAGAAACTAGTGCATGCTCTATAAAGTTCACGGAGATGATTTAATTATATGCAAGCAACTACATTCACAGATGAAAAGGATGACATAAAAATGAGTGATGAAAAAACAGTTTTCTAAAAAAAAATAGTCTTCATACTAGTTTGCATTTGAGAAACTAGTGTATTCCCTGAAAGTTGTACGGAAGCAATTTGACGATATGCAAACATATACACAAGAAATTTGCCTTTTACCCTTGACTACTCACAACATATGGTGGACTTATCAATTTCTGGTGGAAAAAATATGTTTGTAGCGCATATTTGATTTCCATAACACATTTAAAGAAAGAGCTGTTTTACGGTGATTGGGTTAGTACTCGGAGTACTTAGCAGTACTTACATGTTTGATCACGTCTGATTTTTATTAGCCGCCGGATCTTGCGGGGAATTTTAATTAATTAAATTTAATATGTTAACTGCGATAAGGGCATAATGGTCCAGGGGAAAATATCTTTTCTTGAACCGATCACCTGAGGACCAGATCCATGTCTACTCGATCCAGTTCAGAATCCTCCTCCGATCTATTCGTCGCCGCTCGCCGCTCCTGACCTTCTCCGTCCTCGACCTGCCCGGCGAGAGGAATAAATTCATCGTCCTCGTCCTCCACCCAACCAACCCTAGCCCCCCACGCCGTCACCGAAGAAGAAGAAGGCCGGATCTGCGCCGGCTGAATCGGCGGCGACTGCGGCGGGCGATCCCATCTCTTCGCGCGTACCATCCTTAAGGTATGAATTCGGCTTGGCGTTCTGCTCGTTCTCTTGGCCGTTGCGCCCCTCCACCGTGCATGCAGTACAACCTCAACCCCACAAGATCCGGGTACGGACTAGAACAACGAATGGAAAGCTTCATCGTGGCATAGTTTCTCTTGAGCTAATCGCATCATGTTTGTTTAAGTAAGATGTTGAGGGCATTGCTACTTCCTTTGGTACCGCAGAAAAAAAGTGACTTACTTGACGTTTGAGATGAGATATACTAAAGGAAGATGAGATACTGGTTCCATAGTTCACTTAATTTAGTTTATTAAAGTCATCATCACTTTAGGTTTGCATAGTGCATGGAATATAGTTTAAAGGAAGATGAGATACTACTTGTTGGACGTTGATGATTGGTTTCCCTCACATGTCAAACGAGCAAAGTCTTTTCCATGCACTTGTCTTTGCCTATGAGCTATTTTACACCTGCAACATTGATAAACAGAAAGATGTTGATGATTGGTTTCCCTCACATGTCATATACAGGAAGACATGGCATATGCAAGTGATGAGAGTATGTTCGAGTATGTAAATGTTGTCAGCAAGATGTTTGATAGTGAGGCTGAAGGCTATGAATTCTACAACAAATATGCTCTTGAAAAAGGTTTTAGTGTGAGGAAAAGCTACGTTGAGTGGGATGGATCCAACAAATACATAATTTTAAGGAAAATTGTGTGTAGTCGTCAAGGGTTCCGCGAAGAGAAGCACATAAAAAGAAAGATGGAAGATAGAAAGAGGAGGCCACAAAGTTTAACTCGTGTTGGGTGTAATGCTAAATTGGTCATTACGAGACAGGAGGAAACCGGTCGGTGGTTTGTCAAGGATTTCATCGATGAGCACAGCCGTCCGCTAGCCCCACGGGATCTTTCTTGTCTGTTGCGTTCGCACAGACGAATTAGCGATGAGTAGAAAGCGGACATTGCAGACATGAAAAAATGTGGGATCCGCAAATACCGTATTATGGATATTTTGTGCTTTCAATACGGTGGATTTGATAAGGTTGGATGCATAAAGAGGGACGTTTATAATTTCTGCCATGCTAATAAGCAGGAGACAATCAGTGCCGGTGATGCTAATACGGTGATCATGCACATGATGGCGAGGCGAGAGCGAGATGTGGATTTTTTCTTCAAGTACTTGGTAGACGAGCATGGCCATCTGAAGGGACTGTTCTGGGCTGATAGTCAGTCGTGACTTGACTACGAGGCTTTCGGAGACGTCATTGTTTTCGATAGCACATACAGAACCAACAAATACAATACACCATTCGTGCTGTTTGTCGGGTTGAATCACCACCGCATCACTGTTATTTTTAGCTGTGGTATAATTTCTCATGAAACAAGCCAGGCATACGAGTGGATGTTGCGGACCTTTTCTGATTGCATGGCACAGAAGCATCCGATATCTGTGATCACAGATGGGGACCTTGCAATGCAGAGAGCAATAAGGATGGTCTGGCCAGACTCAAACCATAGACTATGTATATGGCATATTCAGCAGAACATTGTACGCCATCTGCATGATGACGACGTAAAGGAGGAATTCAGATCTTTCATTTATGATACTTCTTCCATTGAAGAGCATGAGATAGAATGGATACAATTCTTACAACGGAATAAAGTAACCAGTGAGGAGTCTTGGCTGCATCAGATGTATCAGATGAGAAAGTTGTGGTGTGCTCCATATCTTGAGGGGCGTTGTTTTCTAGGATTGAGCAGCAATCAGAGGAGTGAGAGCTTGAACTCTGTGCTACATACGCATCTTGAGGGTAAGATGTCGTTGTTTGAAATGCTAGAGCACTATGAGTGTTGCCTTGCATCGTGACGGATTAACGAATCTCTCCATGACGTCGAAGCCTTGCAGTCCGTTCCATTTACAGAGGAAAATGCTTCACCGCTTGAGAAACACGCCGCAACAGTTTTCACACCTAGTGTCTTTAATATGGTCTTATGGAGCATAGATGCTATCAGCAAATGTCAGGTCAGAGAGATACTAGATGGATCAGAAGATTCCACTTATGTTGTGTCCAAGCAGGAAAGAATGGATAAAAAGTTTGGAGTGCGCATTGAAGAGCAAGAAGGTCTTTTGCACAGGGTGAGTTGTTCTTGCCGTAAGCTGGAATGCGCAGGCACACCATGTTCCCACATTTTTTACATATTGAGGATTTTAAAACAAACAACTCTGCCCGATTGTTGCGTTCCCACTAGGTGGACTATGAATGCAAAATGTGCATACGCACCTACCAGAAAAAACCAGATGTATGACTATTCGGTAAGCCTGCAGAGGTACCGCGAGTTGCGGAATTGTAGTCACGCCGCAAGTTTCAAGGCATGCCACTCTGATGAGGACTATCACCGTCTAAAGATGCTTTTGCAAGCACAACATCATGGCAAGCAATCAAGTTTTGAACAAGCTGACAGCAAGGAGTCAACTAATGCTCAGCATAACAGCATTAGGTTTGGCCCGTTGATGCCGCACTCGAAGAAAGTTGATAAGGTTCTAGATCCCGTGCATGTGCCAGGACGAGGTGCACCGAAGAAAAGGCTGCAGGCAAAGACAAAGAAGTCAAGATGATAGAATATCTGTGGCTATTGCAAGAAACCAGGTCACAATTGACGTAAATGCACTAAATTGCTAGAGGTACGAAATATGTTCATATTATTTTTTGCATGTGTTTTACTCATAATTGATGTCCATGTGATTTATTGTATTCTTCTGTGTAGGATCTCGAGGCTGAACTGTGATACACTACTAGGAAAAGGGCTATAGATAGGATTGATACTAATGGCGCACCATGGAAGCAGTGCGCCACTATTATATACTAATGGCGCACCGGTTGGTGATGCGCCATTAGTGTGGAAGACACTAATGGCGCACCAGAAACAGGGTGCGCCACTAGTATTAATTTTTTTTCCATTTTTCCATACAAACTAATGGCGCATCAGGTCGAAGTGCGCCATTACTAGTTCTAACTAGTAATGGCGCACCAGGCAGACAGTGCGCCATTACTGTAAAAAAAAATTATTCTTTTTTTTTGCAAAACTACTAATGGTGCACCGTTTCATAGTGCGCCATTACTAGTTTAAACTAGTAATGGCACACTATTACCCGGTGCGCCATTAGTATATATATTTTTTTTACTTTTTGCAAAATTACTAATGGCGCACCACCTGCAGGTGCGCCATTAGTAACCAGGGTTACTAATGGCGCATTTGCTGGTGGTGCGCCATTTGTAACCTGGGACCCCAACAAGATATTTTGGACAGCCCCACACCTACCCACTCACTTTCCCCACTTCATTCCCTCCACCTCCTTCTCCAAGATTTCGGCTGCCTCCTCCTCCTCACCTCATTTCCACCATAGATTCATCAAAATTAAGTGGTGAAATTACCTTTTTTTGATAGGTAAGTAAGGGGAAAGCTATCTTCATGATGTAGATCTACTTTTTTCTCCCTAGCTCGCTCCAACAACGTGCACATGCACTTTTTGTGGCCTAGCTAGATCTATGTATGTTTGTGGTGTTGCATGTGTTTGTGGTGTTGCATATATGTTTGTGTTTGAAGGTACCGGTATTTGAAATGCGATAGTTGCCAATATTTTTCTGGAATGTTTTGATTCATTTCCGTTTCGGCGAGAATTTTGGCACTAAGCATTCTTTTTGGTCATATTTTTAGGGAAGGTCATGCGAAATTTTTTCTTGGTTCTAAAACATCGTTTTGCTCTACCCCGCAGGCGACCATGGTCCGCACGATGACTGAAGGCATCGTGAATAGGTTTTTGAGCTCCGCGAAGGCCGAGATGCTTCAAAAGAACGAGACAGAGATAAGATGTCCGTGTCGAAGATGCAAGCTGAAGAGCCTTATTGCGGACCCGGATTTCGGGCAGGTGCGGGACCACCTGCTCTTCCGTGGTTTCATGGATGGCTATCGGTGGCAAGGTGATGAAGATGACTATGAAGTCGTCCATGGGGGCCGGGCAAGAAATTAGGAAGGGCAACAAGACAAGTACCACCACGGCAAGGGCGGGCGAGAAGACGAAAAATCTCCAGGACATGATCACGACGGTGATGCTGTACACAGTCATCATGTAGAAGATGTCGTACATGATGATGAGGAAAATCAAGACGAAGGGCATGATCATGAAGATGAAGATGCCGGAGCAGACGACGATGGAGGCTGGGTGCAGGACCCTCATATTCAAGAGCTGCTTCTCAAGCAGACGGATAACGCAAGAGCTGCCGCCCGAGAGAAAGCCAAGTTGGATCAACTGGAGATAGACGCGGTTACTCCATTGTATGAAGGATGCAGACCCGAGGATACCTGCCTGAAAGTAACGCTCATGGCTCTGGAGATGAAGGTAAAACACAAAATGACCAACGCATGCTTCGACGAGAACATGTCATTCTGGCACGAACGTCTTCCCAAGGGGAACAAGTGCCCGACCAGTTTCGAGGAGGTGAAGAAAATTGTGTGTCCTCTGGATTTACCGCACGTGAAATACCATGTGTGCATGAACAATTGTATCATTTATCGGGACGAGCACGCGGAGTCTACCATATGTCCGGTGTGCGGTGTCACTCGATACAAGAAGAGGAAGAAAGCTCCTTGAAAATCGGTGTGGTACTTTCCGATCACTCCTCGTCTGCAGCGGTATTTCGCGGACCCTAAGGTAGCAAAGCTCCTGTGTTGGCACGCGGATAGGGAGGAGAAGAAGCGGGAAGATAACGGAAATGATCCGGAGATAAATAAAAAAAGACAAGATGCTGAGTCACCCTAAGGATGCGAGCCAGTGGCAAGCGTTGAACTTCGAATACCCAGAATTTGGGAAGGATCCAAGGAACATCGTGCTGGGCGCGAGCACCGATGGAGTCAATCCGTTTGGCAGCCAGAGAAGCACACATAGCACCTGGCCTGTGTTTGTGTGGATGTACAACCTTCCTCCCTGGTTGTGCATGAAGAGGAAGTACATTCACATGAGTATGCTAATTGAAGGGCCGAAACAACTAGGGAACGACATCAATCTGTATCTGGGGCTGCTGAAGGAGGAGCTAGACACGCTGTGGAAAATGCCAGCCAATACATGGGACGCCGCAGAGAAAGAATATTTCCCTATGAGAGCCGCACTGCTCATGACGGTGCACGACTATCTCGGTTACGGATATCTCGCGGGGCAGGTAGTCCACGGATTTTCTGGATGCGTAAGGTGCATGGATGACACAACGTATCGCCAGCTAGATAGAGATCCCGGGTCTTTGAAAACCGTGTTCATGGGACATCGAAGGTGGCTTCACGACGATGACCCGTGGAGGAAACGCAAGGATCTGTTCGATGGTGAAACCGAACCCTGAAAACGCCCGTGTACGAGGAGCGGCGAGGAAATAGACGAGCTGTTAAAAATTGGAAAGACTGCCCACTGCCGGGAAAGAAGCAAAAGGCGCCAGAGCCGGGAAAGAAGCGAAAGGCGCAAGAGCCGCTGCTGAAGGTATGGAAAATGAGGTCTGTCTTCTGGGACTTGCCGTACTGGAAGATCCACCGTGTGCCTCACAGCCTTGATGTCATGCATATCACGAAGAACGTGTGCGAGAGTCTGCTTGGTACCCTGCTCAACATGCCAGAGAGGACCAAAGATGGGCCGAAAGCAAGGGCATAGTTGAAATCAATGGGCATCAGGAAGGAGCTTCACGCTAATGATGATGATGATGATGATGATGAGGCGAAGCAGGACAAAGAAAGTCGTCGCAAAGGCAAAAAGGCCAAGATGACCGGAAATGACTACCCTTCCGCGTGCTTCACTCTAAGTCAGGAGGAGATCGAGCAGTTTTTCCCCTGCCTCCTAGGACTAAAACTTCCTTACGGTTACGCGGGGAAGATAAGCAGATACCTAGACCCAGTGAAGCAGAAGTTCAGCAAGATGAAGTCTCACGACTGTCATGTGCTGATGACGCAGATACTTCCAGTTGCAATCCATGGGATCATGGACGCGCACGTCCGTGAAACGCTATTTGGCCTATGCAACTTTTTTGACGTCATCTCTCGGAAGTCGATTGGCGTGAGGCAACTCAGAAGGCTACAGGAAGAGATCGTGGTGATACTATGCGAGCTTGAGATGTACTTCCCGCCCGCATTCTTCGACGTTATGGTGCATCTGCTGGTCCATATCGTGGAGGATATCATCCAACTCGGGCCGACGTTCCTGCACATCATGATGCCGTTCGAAAGGATGAATGGTGTCATCAAAGGATACGTTCGCAACATGTCACGTCCAGAGGGAAGTATAGCCAGGGGCTTTCTGACCGAAGAGCGCATCTCCTACTGCACGAATTATCTAGGCATCGAGAACCCCGTTGGTCTGCCCGTCAACAGGCACCTCGGCAGGCTCGCTGGATGGGGTCACCGTGAGGGTCGCCGCGAAATGCATGTCGACTTCGAGGGTCGACTCGCCGACTTTGAAAGAGCAAACCTAGTTGCGCTACAACACATAGACGTGGTCGATCCTTGGGTGGTAGAGCACAAAACCTTTATTGAGAAGACGTACAATGACCGAGGCCAACAGAGGACGGACGGAGATATACTCAAAGAGCACAACTCATGTTTCACGCGTTGGTTCAAGCAGAAGCTTCTGTCGTACCCTTTACATGAGGATTCTTCCGCAGAAGAACAACTCATATTCGCCTTGTCACAGGGCGCCGAGCACAACCTGATGACCTATGAGGCGTATGATATCAACGGCTACACATTCTACACCGAGGACAAGGACATGAAGAGCGATGGTTATCAGAACTCCGGGGTAACGATGGAATCCTACACCAGCAACGACAAGGACAGATACTACGGAAGGATCGAGGAGATCTGGGAGCTGAGCTACGCTGGAGAGAAGGTCCCGATGTTCCGTGTCAGATGGGCCAAGAGCGTCCTAAAAGAAGACCGGTATTTCACCACCATGGTTATACCCGAAGCCAAATCCAAGACCGCGGGCGCAAACGTCACCGCGAAAAATGAGCCATGGGTACTGGCTTCCCAAGTGGACCAATGCTTCTTCATTACCGACCAGTCAAAGCCCAGTCGTGTTGTCGTGAGGAGAGGCAAAAGGAAGATCATCGGAATGGATGGAGTAGCCAATGAGCAAGACTTCGACAAGTACGGCGACCCAAAGATCGAACATGACGACGACGATGAAGTAGCAGCACACACCACAAGAAGAAGCAGGACCACCCTACCTAAAGGACGTCCGTTCCACAGAAGAACTCCATTTGCGAAAAAGAAGGGCAAGAAGATTGTGAACAGATAGCTAGCTAAGATCGATTGTATTTAAATCGTAGTCTTCATTTCTCGATTGTATTTCATGGGCACTTTTTGATATCATGAATATTTTTAAATTTCATGGGCACTTTTTGAATTCATGAGGACACTTGATCTCGATCCCCCTCCATCTCGATCTCGATTCCCCCTCCATCTCGATCTCGATCCCCCTCCATCTCGATCCCACC
>NC_041390.1:90373632-90383192 GCF_002162155.2 Triticum dicoccoides
CTCCACCGCCGCCAACGGGCACCCCCCGCACCCTTCCCCGCTCCACCACCGCCGCCGATGATATTTTCAAGTAACAAATTTGAACATATTTTTTAAAAAATTCTTGCTGTTTTTATAAAAAATATTACTGTTATGTTTTAAACAAGTTTGAACAGATTTAAACACAAATAAATATAAAAACAGCATTTAAAATGCATAAAAAAATATTGGGGAGCCTGGGAATCGAACCCAGGACCTCCTGGTGTGTGTGCTGCGTGCTGACCAGTCCGGCTAGTGGGTGGGTTCTGTTGTAGATAGGGTTATGTTGTAGATATGGCTAGTGGGCTAGATTAAAACAAAATTCTAATGGCGCACCGAGGGGTGGTGCGCCATTAGAATAGTCGTACTTATGGCGCACGAGGGGGTGGTGCGCCATTAGAAAGCTTCCCCCCACACTAAATCCCCAATCTCTCTAATCTCTCCCCTGCCTCATCGATCTCACCCGCTGCCCCCCGTGTTCGCCGCCCCCCTCGCCACCCCCCTCGCCTCCTTCACCCTCCCCGAGCAGCGTGGCCAGTCCGGACCAGGGAGGAGTGCCCCGACGGGCTGGGAAGCTGCTGCTGCCAAGTGACTCTCGGGCCGGGAGGACCGCCGCCGCAGATCGAGGAGGACCGCCACCGTAGATCGAGGACCGCCGCACCGACCAACCTCCTTGCTCACGCCACCCGAACCCGCCCGCCTCTCCCCGACGCTGGCGCGCTAGCCAGCAGGTGAGTGAGGCGACCCTACCCCAATCCCATCTCCTCCCACCGGCAATCCCCATATCCTCGGCACCAGCCGGCGGCATGGTTCTTAGTGGAGCGCCACTGATGGTTCTTTATACAGATAGTGGAACTGCATGACCCATATTTGATTCTCATATTTGATTCCCTGAGATTGAACTGTACTAAGAATTTTTCCCATTGAAATTCAGTACTGTGAAATCTGAAGAAAATTTCAGTGACAAGTATCTTGTTGTCTCTTAATAAGAAATCTGAAGAGAATTGTATTGTGAAAGCATGGAACTGCATTTTCTTTGTTTAGCTGTGTTGGATGGATGCCCAGGGCCTCTTTTGCTTCATGCAACAATATTCCAGTGAATTTGGATTCATGCAACAATATGAAACATGTAAGAAGTCCATAATGATAGATGTAACATGTAAGAAGTCCATAATTGATTAATGGATCTGTTAGTTTGATAGTTTTTTTAGTGTTGCACCTTTTCCTTCTACAACTTGCAGATGTGCACACAGTTTTTTGTGTTCAGTTTAGGAGTTGGTCCTTGGGAAGCATAAATAAAACATTATTGGCAAGTGCAGTCTTGTTACTCCTAGGTATCTACAAATGAGTAGATGAATATTTGTTACTCCAAGAATGTGAACACTTGGTCCATATTCATTTGCAGTGAACATACATTTTCACTGTTCTTATATTATTTGCTTGATGTCAGATTATGCTATGAGGATATTAGTCTAAGCCCAGTCTTGGATGCATTGTTTTATCCTGCGGTGGTTAAACCGGTTCTGAAAATTATCTAGTTTGACCTGTACTTGTCCAGCTATCATAATCTATTCTTTGACCATGGCAGTAGCTGGCATTTTTTATGATAATTTCAGTATATATCTTACTGTCCTTTGCTGATCTCGTTGTATTTTCAATTCATAGGCAACTCTCCGACGAAGTCTCCTCCAGGTAATATATGTCTCATGCTTTCTAAAGAGTACTAGTATATTGACTAAACTATCCACTTGCTATGCTTAGCTGCTCTGTTGTCTGAATCGTGACACTTTGCCAGCTGAAACTTGCCTATCACACTGTCGCTGCATTGCTCAACTAAAAACACAAATATTTGTAGTTTTTGCCTGTCATAATGCAACTAAGCATACTAGTCTCAACTAAGCATACTAGTTTTTTTAGTGAGACAGTAAGATAGTGAGACAGTAAGAAGGAAACTTCCCAGATTATGTAGAAAGAAAATACTTGGTTTGACAGCAAGTCCCATGACATGAATCAAAAAACATATACGGTGGGAAAAATAAAATGGCAGAAACCTGGGAGGTTCTGGTTTGCTGTATCTCCACCAGTTTGGGTTGGTGAATGTGGATGATTTTTTATCCTGTGAACTCATTGTACTGCTACAAGAATTTGGTATCATCATGGTGTAATTTTGTTAACATTCTGGTTTTGTTAGATAGTGGCTACACTAATCTAGAGTGATACAATTTTCCTTCCCATTTGGTATCATCATGTTCAGTGTATACAGTTATAACATCATGTGGGTTTTTTAGGTCTGTTTACAGCTCATGTGGGTTTTAACATCATGTGGGTTGGTGAATGTGGATGATTTTTTTATCCTGTGAACTTGAATGTTGCAATGCTGTTTTCTTCAGAGGCTACTGTCAAAAACTTGAGCTACTGTCTTGCAAAGATGATGATCATCTTGCTAGTTTGCTGGGTTTTGTCTCCGACCATTGTGTCGTGATGAATTTGCAGGTACCCCGAGTTGCCCTTGAGTTTGCCGGAATGTCGATTAACTTCCGTTCCGGCAAATTCGCGTACTCCATATGTCCTATTTTCAGCAAAGGTCATGCTAAAATTTTCCGTGAATTTTAGCATGACTTTGCTAAAAATAGGACATATGGGGTACTTGCGACTAATGCATGGGCCGGTGTATCTTAGTACTTAGTTAAGTAGGATCAACTGCCCTGCCATTCTTGCTGCATTAAACCATAGGTGGCAATAGAGCCAAGTTATTAGGCCCAACTTAGAATTCTCCTTAGCATCGATAAACCCTAGATGATGAACCCAACATAGGTGGCAATAGAACCAAGTGATTAGTGCCAAGTGATTAGGCCCAACCTAGGGTGCCTCAGCATCGATAAACCCTAAATGATGAAAACTTAACTTGGCTGCCCCGGATGCCTCGGTGTCGATGAGAACCTAAATGATGTATGCTTAGGCTTTTAGGGTGCCTCAACGTCGACAAACCCTAAATGATGAAAACTTAGCATTTAGGGTGCCTCGGCGTCGACAAACCCTAACTGATGAAACCTTGGCTTTTAGGGTGCCTCGGTGTCGATGAGAACCTAAATGATGTACGCTTAGGCTTTTAGGGTGCCTCGGCGTCGACATACCCTAAATGATAAAAGCTTAGCTTTTAGGATGCCTCGGTGTCGACAAACCCTAAATGATGAGACCATGATCTTGTTCCTTAACAATAACCAAGTTTTTGACCAAACTTTTTTCCTATTTAGAGCGAAACATGGCCCACAATGATGAGGCCGGCGGTTCGGGTGGCAAGCAATTCTGGGAGCTGTCCCAGGAGTTGGAGGAAGAACCTCACCGCTATGAGGACGCCGCGGAAGACACCGATCCTGACTACACAACCCCTAGTGGCGTTGGGAATGACACCACTGATGATGGCGCCGCGGATGCCACCACTGATGATGGCGGCGCACGCACAGATGGCAGCCAACCGAAGAGGCAACGGAAGGACCGGCGCCCGAACGTGCTCGGCACCGTCAGGGAGGAATTTACTGAAGTGAACTCCGACGGGCATCTGACGGTGCCCAAACACGTAGTCAAGGGGTACTCGATTCAGCTCGGGTGCATTCTCCGGAGCACCGCCTCGATCAACACCGAGAACCTAAGGCATAATGACCGAGGGAATTTGCGCAACCTCCTCTTCACGAAGCTGCACGAACTATACAAGTTCCCCGCTGAGTTCGCAAACACACGCCTCTCGGGTAATAAAGTGAACGGTGCCGCCCTCACAACGATGAGCACGGCCCTGTCTACTTGGAAAAGCACGGTGAATGCAATGATTGACAAAGGTGATAGTTATGAGAAGATCAAGGCGAAATATCCTTTGATGAGCGAAGATGACTACAAGGAGTTCAAGATCAAGTGCGAGAGCCCCGCAACCTCCGAATCAAGTAAGTGGGGGAAAGAAATGCGGCAGTTGAACATAGGGGTCCACCAACTCGGTCCCGGCGGTTACAGAGTGGCGGAGCCTGTATGGGACAAGGAGGACGCGGAGCGTACCGAGCAAGGCCTACCGCCCCGCTTCGAGAAATACAGTGACAAGTAGACCAGGAACTTTCTCATGGCCCGGTACAAGGAGGACCCGGTAACAAAGGAGCTTACGACGTATCCGAAGATCAAGGAGCTTGAGCTTGTTCTGGTAAGGAATACACCCCCGCGTAATTAGCTCCATATGGTTGCATTCTAATTAATCCCCAATATTTCTAAATGGTTCACGTTCCTTCCGCAGGACAAAGAAAGCAGTAGCGCGGGGTCGTCTCAGAGCTCCCCTTTCGACACCCCTTTGAATAGAGCATAGAACGTAATGAAAAACAAGGATAAGCTCAGTAAGCCAACGTCAGTTGGTCGTGTGGCCAGCAAAGGCTTGTCCACAAAATGGTCGTCATACTATACCGCTGGTGGGCGAAAGGAGAAAAAGACCAGCTCGGAAAGCCAGTCGCGCGAGGTTCAAGCACTCAAGGCGCAAGTGGCACGGATTCCGGAGATGGTCCAAGAGCAAGTGCAACAACAACTGGGATCGACGCTCACCGGCATTATGCCTACCTTGATTCATGGGATAACGACGTGGATTGCGGGTGGCCAACAGGGGCCGCCCCCGATTCCCAGCTTCACGGCCAGCAACTCGCACAACGCGCAGGCAGCGCCATTGGTGTCTCCGGCGGCGGCGGTATTGGTGTCTACGGCGGCAGTGCCATTGGTGTCTCCGGCGGCGGCGGTATTGGTGTCTCTGACACCGGCATTGGAGCTTAATGCACCCGGGTGTACGCCGGCCGGCACCTCGCCAGCAAGCGGCCCCTCCGTCAGTTGCACGCCCGCCGTTGGCGGTGCCTCGACATTAGCTGAGCTCGATGGCATCACGGTAACTAAGCCTCTCGGCCGAGGACTTCATCTCCTTGCCTTTGACTGGGCATCCTTGACGCCTTACATGTTTTCGCAGGGCGCCGCCGACGTTCCTTGCACTCTCCTGCACTTCGTGGACGGCAAGTTGGTCGATGTCGCCAAGGGCAGAATCGTTCACCGGGCAACCCCGTGTTCCACGGTAATCCGATGCCACCCACAATGTATAGGGTTGAAGTGGTTCGGGTGCTGCCAGGCTGCGACGAGCTGTTACCTCCGATTCGACCCGCTGGGGCCGACGAAGAAGATGAGATGACCCTCAGCGCCTGCGTAAGCTGGCCCCTGCTTTGGCCGAAGAGCCAGATTCGTTTGGGGGCGGGGACACCACCCCACAGACAAGACCGCCAGTCATGTCGGCGCCAAGCCATGGCAAGAATGCCGCAACGCTACCGGACATGCCGGACATCCCTGTGGCACAGGATCCGGACGACGACGACAACAACGATGGTACATTTACCAACGTCGATAAGTACTTTGTAGAACATGGGTACGGTGATGAGTTCTGCGGGCCTCCTTCTCAAGAACCCAAACAAGACGACCGCGATCTAGCTGGTACGGTGGAGAAACCCAATTGCAACAGGCGTCGTCTGGCGTTCAGTTCTCAGGAGACGCCTCCAGCTACCGCCTTCACCAAGCCTCAGATAGCGGAGGTGCCAAATATTATCAGCCCCAACACGCTCAAGAAGGCGGTCTGTGAGCAGAACTCGGTCCCATTACAGCAGATCAAGAAGAAGGGCCGGAAACAGCCGACTAAAAAGGGCGCCAGTGCAAGCCAGCCGGCACCGAGTACGATCCGTGCTCAGGACGGGCCACCTTCACCTAAGGATATCTCGAGGAGGGTGCATGTGGTGGGTAGGGCGATGCTATCGACAAATATGCTCAATGCTGCAACCGGTGCTATGCGGAGTCTGCACGACAGTGTTCTTTCTTTGGAGAAGTGGTGTCTCAGAGAGAATGATGTGGCATACCCGGTTTTCATGGCCAAGGTGCCAGAGGGCAAGGGCTTTGTGGATGGCGCCATCGGGGGTACGATCGTCCTGCGGTTTGATGACATCTTTGCTATGTTCAACCTTCATCCGCTGCACTACACCTTCGTTCGGCTGTTTTCGCTGAGTATGGAGATGCGGATCATTAGAGACAAGACCCTGGACATCGTGATCGTCGACCCCTTCTACATGCGTGCCAAGCTCTTGAGCAGCGCTGGGGACCGCCAAGTCGCGAGTTCACACCTCGAAGACATCATTCTGGCAAACCCAGATAAGGATAACTTCCTTGTGGCTTACTTTTCCGAGTAAGTCATCCCTTAACCGCCCCGTAACATATGATTTCTTAGATTTCGATCGTTTTTTTTTTCTAACATTCCGTGTTCTGTGCAGTGACACACATTGCACACTCATCCTCTTAAGCCTGAAATATTCCATGGCCACGTAATTCGACCCGAACCGTAACTCCAAGATAGACTACACAAATATCAAGAAAGTTCTTGATGATGTTCTCCCTGGCTACGTCAAATCTGGAGGCACCTTCATCAGGGCAGTTCGTAAGTACGGCAAGCATGTGTTCTCCCACAATACGATGTTCTGTTGCGTCAAGCAGCCGCCTGGCGGTCAGAAGGATGCCTACTACGCCCTCCATCACATGCGGGCGATCGTAAGGGACCATCATCACCTTCTGCTACCAAATAATCTCAAAGATTGGGCCGCGAGCTTGTCGGCAATCCAGGACGCGGACATCCGACAAGAATTCTTTCGCATCCAGTCGGAGTTTGCGGACATCATCCATCAAGATGTCCTTCATACCTCGGGGCAGTTCTTCCTCAGATATCAACCGTCCAACATTGAGATAGACGGAATGCTACAACTACAGGCTGACAACGCCCACGATTTCATGACCATCAGGACAGACGGCGGCTTCATCCACGCTCCTGTCCATGAGTCGAGTCGAAAGTAGTGATGTGTAGTTCTGAAACATTAATTGGCTCATGTTGTAATTAAACTTTAATGAATTGTATGTCTCTTTGGTTTGGACAGTCGTTCAACTTAGATGTAATCGATGCTATTTATTAGTAGGACCATGAATCGTGCTATTAATGTCTTGCTTTTCTCTTCCGATCCTTTTGTTGCATACTTATATATTGCTTATGTATGTATTGTCTGTTGTTTGGCTTGTGCATAGAGATGCCATCGTATGTCGTGTACAAGGGTAAGGTTCCCGGAGTCTACGACGACTGGGAGGAGTGTCGGAGACAGGTTCACCGTTTTAGCGGTAACAGTTACAAAGGGTACACCACTAGGGCGGAGGCCGAATCTAGATACGCCCGCTATCTAGCGGGAGAGAGGAGGGAGCGTTGGAGGAACCGGATGAAGACCAGTTTGATCGCGATGATGCTCATCATGATGACCGCAGCTCTCTTCTATGTGATGGTAGTTTAGATGATTGATATCGACTTGTAATGTGAAGACAAACTCGATACTCGCGGTCTCGAGACTTGTAATGTTTTATCTTTGTTTAATCTTTTGAATTCGTAGACTAATATGATGAATTGTATTCGGAGACTAATCTTCTATTGTATTCGATGAATCTGCTGTTGTTGTGTGCTACTGTCTATATTCTATCAAATAATATATTTTGTAACCTGTGCAAAAATCTGAAAAGTAAAAAAAAACAAATATTCATAGTAATGCGCACCACCACAAGGTGCGCCATTAGTATGCCAAAGGATACTAATGGCGCATCAAGACAGAGTGCGCCATTAGTATGCCAAAGGATACTAATGGTGCATCAAGACAGAGTGCACCATTAGTATGCCAAGTATACTAATGGCGCATCTATCCGCAGTGCGCCATTAGTGTGCCAAAGCACATGGTTAAATATGGCCCCTAGGAGGCACACTAATAGCGCATGGTTTTATATACTAATGGCGCACTTGGTGATGCGCCATTAGTATACCAGATACTAATGGCGCACCAGTGGTGCGCCATTAGTAAAAATTACTAGTGGCATGCTAGTAATGGCGCACCAGTGATGCGCCATTAGTAGGCAAAACTAGTGCGCCATTAGTAGGTCTTTTCCTAGTAGTGATATCTACATACAGCATGAACCGACGATGAGCCAGAGAACGTCGTGTGCCATTCAGCTTTGTGTGACGTGGTCTTTACATTCTATTTCATCGTGATAGTAATTTAGTGAAGTGCGGTTGTACTGCCATGTTACTGTATTAGTTCGACATCTTTCGTTTCCATTTTCTGTGTGTATCATTTGATGTCCAACTTTAAGAATGATGATGTATTTCGAACAGGAATAAGGGCTAGCATGGAGCACTTGTTATTGTCGAGTGGAATAATTATTGTGATATATTTCAGCACGCACACACGGCCGCCAGACGGATCTCCTGCGTGATCCCACGGTCTGCATGGCTGGCTCGGTGCATGTCCATCGTTTAGGCGAGACTACCGACGCCATGCATGCATGGCAGGCCGTTTTCCTACGTCGACCCAAACACCGGCCAATCCGAGGTTGCAGCCCCGGACGGCCCACGTCGCGTACGATCTCGCGCGTTGTTCTCGTCTAACTAAAAATAGTCCCACCTCGCCCCTCGAGCAGCTCCTTTACCTGCTTAAATACCTTCATCGAGGTGATTTTAGCAAGCGTTGGTCCTCATTGTAGGATGAATATGATTCTTCACCCTTACTATGGTTGTCATGCATATTCTTCATTTACAGAGCAATAATGACTGATGTATTTTCTTAAATAAGCGGGGCCCACTGGGGTGTGCTTGGAAATCTTTGAGAAACCTCCATGCACGTTCATCTTCGCTGCATGCAAATCGGGCGGCAGCCGCTGTGCCAGTAGCTGTCAAGGCCTTGATGAATCACTATTCACATGCAGGTCCCCGACTCTTGCATGCAGGTCCCCGACCTCCAAATCACCCAAATCACCCTTAAGCCAGTTTTTTGAAAAAAGGTGAATTTTTCCACCACCTCCAAATCACCCAAATTTTCTTGTACATGGTGACCCACATGTGCCAAACATGTCTATGAAATAAAATTCTGAAAAAATTTATTTTACAATGCCCCCTTGAGGCATAGACTAATGTTTTTAGCAGTCAGTCTAGAGGGCATTATAAATTCAAAAAAATTCAAAAAATACAAAAACTTGGAAACCTAGTTTTTTTTGTGGAAGAGATCATCTGTGCCAAAATTGAGGTGATTTGGAGGTGGTCGAAAAAATGCCCGCATTCCGGAGGGACCATTTGGTCTAACTTAAGCCAGTTTTTGAAAAAAGGTGAATTTTTCCACCACCTCCAAATCACCCAAATTTTCTTGTACATGGTGACCCACATGTGCCAAACATGTCTTTGAAAGAAAATTTTGAAAAACTTTATTTTACAATGCCCCCCTGAGGCATAGACCGATGTTTTCAATAGTCAGTCTAGAGGGCATCATAAATTCAAAAAAAATACAAAAAATACAAAAACTTGGAAACCTAGTTTTGTTTGTGGAAGAGATCATCTGTGCCAAAATTGAGGTGATTTGGAGGTGGTCGAAAAATGCCCGCATTCCGGAGGGACCATTTGGTCTAACTTAAGCCAGTTTTTGAAA
>NC_041390.1:90383499-90424513 GCF_002162155.2 Triticum dicoccoides
GAAACCTAGTTTTGTTTGTGGAAGAGATCATCTGTGCCAAAATTGAGGTGATTTGGAGGTGGTCGAAAAAATGCCCGCATTCCGGAGGGACCATTTGGTCTTTAACTTAAGCCAGTTTTTGAAAAAAGGTGAATTTTTCCACCACCTCCAAATCACCCAAATTTTCTTGTACATGGTGACCCACATGTGCCAAACATGTCTATGAAAGAAAATTTTGAAAAAAATTATTTTACAATGCCCCCTTGAGGCATAGACCTATGTTTTCAGCAGTCAGTCTAGAGGGCATTATAAATTCAAAAAAAAATCAAAAAAATACAAAAACTTGGAAAATGCAGCATTAAATCAGGGTGTGTACAACTCTAGCTTGTTCTTGCCAACACTACTAGGAAAAGGCATGCTAGTGGCGCACCGATTTTGCCACTGGATGTTGTTTTGGCTAATGTTGTTTTGGTGCTGTTTTGGTGCCATTTTGGATGGCTGCAGTGACTGTTTTGGTGCCATTTTTGATCTCCTAATATGGTTGCAGTGATCATTAATTTTAGAGCAAAATATGGCTGTTATTTTTTTTGTTTTAGAAACAGGAGAAACCAAAGGGCCCACGTCTCCCCTCCAGAGTTTTCGAGGGCCAAAGGGCAAGACGTTTGAGTTTTCGAGGCAACTCCCCACGTCTCCCCTCCACTGGCAACTCCCCACGTCTCCCCTCCACTGGCAACTCCCCACGACCACGACGCAGGTAACTCCCCTCCTATTCCATTGCCGCTCCATCTTCCTCCCTCTGCCTCCCTCCTCATTCCATTGCCGCTCCATCTTCCTCCCTCTGCCTCCCTCTGCCTCCACCATCAAGCAACTCCCCTCTGCCTCCACCATCACTGGCCAGGAGGGCAATGGCGGAGGAATCGTGGAGCAACTCCCCTCCGTCAGCCAAGAGAATGGCGGAGGCATCGTGGAGCAACTCCCCTCCGTCTGCCAAGCATCACCGTGGTGAGGTGTCTGGCAAGGAGCCGCTGGTGGTCGACGACGATGTTCCGGTCCCCAGGCAGAAGCAGGACTACACCGTGTCGCTCATGGTTGATATCCACCTGAAGGAGAAGCTGGATGTCATATGCACTAGCAATCCAGACGAAGCTGACAAGTGGATCCGCGACATGAGGAGGAGGCTCGGCGGCATGGTTTCTCGGTCCATCGGCGTTGATGTTGAGTATACCAGGAAAGACGAACCTCCGCAAATGGCTGCAGTTCTGCAGTTATGCGTGGAGGCGTCCTGGTATACCACATCACCGCAGCAACCAAATGGCAAAAACATCCAGTTCTGAAGTTTCTGTCTAATTAGTAGTTTCCAAAGTTTCTGAAGTAGATGCAATAGTTCTGAAGTTCTGAAGTAGATGCAATACTAGTTCTAAAGTTCTGAAGTAGATGCAATACTAGTTCTGAAGTTTCTGTCTAATTAGTAGTTTCTGAAGTTTTTGAAGTAGATGAATTTGATGCACCAGATTAATTTGATGCAGGCCCAAGGAACTCCGCCCGCTCCTGCAGGAGAAGAAGTTGTACACCTTTGTTGGCTTCTCCATTGGAGGTGACAAGGAGAATCTGAAGTTGTCTGGTTTGGAGATCAACCCCGACAAGTACGTCGACATGCAGCGCAAATGGAGAGTTCCAAACAATGGAAAGAAGTGGCAGTCTTTGGCTGAGTTTGCAGCCAGCCTCATCCACCCATCCTACAAGGAAATGAAGGGGAAGATCAACAAAAAATTGGACCACAAACGATGGGGGGACAGCCCAATGCCAAACAACCTCATCGAGTACGCAGCGAAAGATGCGTACGTCACCTACAAGGCATGGAAGAAAATCGAAACCGTCAAAGAAGGTTTGGAGCAATGGCAAGAGGCGGAGGATCATTGGGATGACCCCTACTACTAGGGATATTGAGTTGTTTGTTGTATTATGTGTCTCAGTTTGTAGTTATGTGGTTGAACAAGTTTGCTTTTGTTATATTGAACAACTTTGCTTTTGTAATGATGAACAAGTTTGCTTTTGTTATGTTGAACAAGTTTGCTTTTGTAATGATGAACAAGTTTGCTTTTGTTATGTAGTTATGTGATTGTTATGATGCTGGTGCAGAACACTTATGGTTGTGATGTGATGCTACAGCTATATAGTAGTGGCGCACCACATGACAGATGCGCCATTAGTGTCCATTCCATCTATAGCCTTTTTCCTAGTAGTGCAAAATGCAGCATGATGGACTGGCTGTAATGGAAATAATGGTCAAAAATGCAAAAAATGAAATATGACAAAAAAGCCCGCCTACTTGCCGCTTAAAGTTCACAATTCAACGACCTGCATATGACTAGTAACCCAATCATTTATTGGGCCAGGATGCAGAGGCCCGTTAGATTGTGATAACAGGTAGCAAGTAGGCCCACAGGGCAGGGACGGAGACGGTTAGGCAATGTGCTACCCGCTTTAGAAAGGAACTTGAGAGGGAAAGCTCAGCCCGCTATATAAATCGGTGCTAGCTCCGCTCGCTCGACGAGGTGGGACTAAACTCCCTGCACCCCTGGGATGTGCCCGGCGCGACGCTCGCTTGGGCCTAATTCGGATGGGTCGCCCCACGCCAGCCTCACCTGCTGGGTCGCTGGATGGACCGTTGGGCCATCTTGTTGTCTGCGCCTGAGGCATGCATGCATGGGAATGGAGGCGACGTGGGTTTGCATGCGCGGGTGGCGGAGTGAACTTTATCTATCCGAACTATGTTATGATTTCTACCCGAAAACAAGCTCCCGTGCGACGCGCTCCCATGCGACGCACGCCTCTCGCGTGATACGCGATTCCGATGCGATTGCGTGCCAAGTTTTATAGATGGAAACTTCTTTAGATGCAATGCCATCTCACAAACAACTCAGAAACAACTGTATGATTGATCATAAAACACATGCATTGTTGTTCAAAGAACTGTCTCATGAATAAATTGTACCATAATTGCGAACATGGTGTGAAACAGAAAAAAATGTTTGTTTGCAACAAAATAATCCTGGTTTGAAGCTTAAACTGGTTGAAAAACAATTGAGCCTACTCCATATTGTCTTCTGCACTGCCAAAATCTAGTGACCTCTTGCGTTGCGTCGTTGGAGATTGCGTCGGGCTTGGCGACGACCCATGTGCTTCAATCTTTTTCTCTTTAACATCAATGTAACCATACAACTTAAGTTGTTCCTGGTCTTTCTCTGCCAACTCTCTAGCAAGACCCTCCATTTCTTGGATTCTCACTTCCTGTAGAAAACCATAGGAATTGTATTAGGAAGAACTCAAAAAAGACGTAGCCATAAACTAGATGCATGTAACATGTAAAATTTGAACCTCTGAATCAATGTCATCCTCGGGAAAACAACCCGTAGTTCTATTGTACACAATGTACAGGTGACATGTCTTGCTGCCATTCAGATCAGAAAGCATTTTTTTACACCATCTGGTCCTGCAATCAAGAACATTCCTTCTGGCAGCTTCCACGCAGACCCGGGTAAGAAGTAGTACAATTTTGCTCCCAGTTTGCAACCAAAAGTATCTCTCATTTCACTCATAATGAGATCGTAGGTCACTTTGGCGGGTTCAAAAATTCTGACTTCTACCGGGTGTTCATCAAAGTATGCTCTCGGGACATGTGACATCTCATCATCCCTACTAACAAAAAATTCCATGACCAGCACCTAGTATCTCACATCAGAGTTAAACATTCAATGATTAAAGGGGCAAACATAATTTTTTATGTGCATAGAAACATTGCGGCATTGTTACCTGCTTTTGTGGAATGTATCCTTCATGTGGAGTGACTGGGGATTGTGCCATCTCAAACCTTCTCACCTTGTTATGTGGAATGTATCCTCCATGTGGTGTGACTGGGGACTCTGCCATCATAGGTTTCTTATCCTGCGTATGAAACGTCGACAGTGGGTTTACACACAAGTTTTGAAAGGTCATACCATATCTTGGGTATGCATCGTTGCGAGGTACTTACAAGGGGAGAATTGACGATATGTTGTTGGGGTGGACTGATGTGGCATTGAACGGGTGACTCTATCGCAATGTCTCGAGTGAATGGCGACTGTGCCGTCTCATGATGCTTAGCCTACATACAATCGGCGACATAAGGTTGCCACAAATTGAAGAGTTTGTATCATAGAATACGTAGGTCCTTAATATATAGAATCGGTGCGAGATACTTACAGGGGGAGAATAATTGAAGACATGTTGTCAGGGTGGCCGTGAGATCGCACGGTCTTCTAACATATGTCCTTCCAAGCGGACCTTCTCCAGCATGGCCTTATAATCCATGTCCGGCCGCTCCTGTAGCAGCTTACTGTCCATATCCACACGTGCCTGCAACACATACGCATCCATCCTGACTCGCTCTGTCTGTATAATACTGTCCACAAGCTTCTGGTCCTTCTGCAACGTTTGATGCATTTCCTTGTAGCCAAGGACAAACTTTTTTTCCATGTACTCACAGTCCCGCTTATACTTTTCTTCAATCTCAAGACGCATCTTCGCCATCTTACGGGAAAACTCCTCACGCTCCTCCTTTATCATCATGTCCACGTATGAACGTTCTTTTTTCAGTTTCTTATCTACCTCATCGCGATCCTTTTGCACCTTCAAGTCGATCTCCCGGTGTGCTTCATGCAAAGACTTGTTGTACTCCGCATGGTTGTTATGCGCCTCTAAGACCATGGTCCCTACAGCAACACATATACCCATAGTATGAAAACTGTATCCACAACCTCACCCAACTAATTCGAAACAATACGACCGTGAAAAAATATTCAGAACCAGTTTGTACGATCAACTACTACAAACTATCAATCAAAAAGCTCTTGCATGACATCCTGTACTCGAATTACACCAGAACTAATCAACTATGGCAAAACCTGGATTTTCTAATCTCTTCGGAAATGACTTCTTGGTCGAATCAATGGAAAAAATAATCAGCACTACAATCGAAGATGGGAGGAGCCGTGGAGGAGACCTTTTTAATCCAGCATCGGCGTGGTTGCTTGAGAAGCGATGGCGCGATCCCGGCGATGGCTATGTGAGGAGAAACAAGCTAGATGGGGGTGGTTAGGATAGGGTAGATATGCGGTATAATGGGAATGTATATATCCGTGATTGTAGGGTTAATTAGTTATTTTGAAGTAATGCGCTTCGATGCAAGTTTTTTTTAACGAGCGTGATCTTTTCGGGGCTTCCAAAACATGTGCACTGACCGCGGGTCCAACCACATATCACAGAAGCCCGAGCCATCGCCGTGCCCGTGCCAAGCCCCCGCTCACCATTGCCTCCCTTTCCCTTGCCCCACCAAATTGTTATTCTTCTCTAGCGACGAAGCCTGCCATCGCCGGCGGACGGTGAGAGACAAGAGATGTCCATGTCCAGTTCGGCCTCTCCGTCATCATGGCCGCGGTATGGTTCACTGCCGATGACCAGATGCACTGATTGCCCACGCATCGCGCCACTGAAGCATTTGACAACCATATCAGAGAAGAATGGAAACCATGGGCGGGAATTTGTGAAATGCGAGAGCAAACCAGAAGCGGGGAAGGTTAAATCTATGTTCTGTTGTGTCTTTTTTGCCATGAATTCTGACCCCAGATTTATATTTATTTCGTCAGAATTGGGATTTAGGGTTTCCCTTCCCTATTTTAGAAGCTGAAAACATGCAAGCATTTTGAGTGGCTGGATGAATACGTTGAGAGGCTTCAAACAGATGGATTAATTGATTTTCCCATTGATTTGAGTCACGGGGCAACCCTAGAGGCAGATCTGGCATCGGCGGTGGATAATAAGGGCTATGCCAATATTCCTCTGATGGTGGCGGATGCGGAACTCAAGGTGGAATTGAAGAAGATGAACAATAACTTAAGGCAGTTGATCGATCTGAATAAGCACGCAAATCTGATGGCCGCGGGATTTTATTTGTCAATAATTGTTGTGGGATTTGTTTACTTGTTGATCATCACTCATTAGAAGTTTTTAACAAATTATTTCAGTCAGCTTCTGTATAAGCAATGTCATTTGTGCTTAATGCCTTGTATGACCAGACCAAGGAAAAGCTCATTTGTAATCTATTGGAAAGGACAAATAAAATTGAAAACTGATTTCTTGTTTCCAAAATAAAATTTAGCAAAGAGGAAATAGCTCGAACATAACATAGTAGCCTGAACATAACATAGTACCACAAACATCAATATAGTTGATCTAACACAAATAGTACGATAATGATGATTTGTAAAGTAGCACATTACATCAAGGATTTATAAAGAACGCAAATTATTTTACTACGTTGTGATGTAACAACTCCAGAGGCACATGTGGAACATGGGAAACAAATAGATAAATCCCTTGATTTCCCAAGTACAACAACATCATCAAAAGTTAGGATGAAAAACAATGGTTATGGCACCATATTCTGCCATGTCTTGGGGCACAACACGATGAGGCAGTTTCTGTTTGAACAACAAATTTGTTATGTTAGCAAATTTGTAACTTATTCTTCTCTAAAAAAAGGAAGAGCAATAAATTCATTCCAAGAATTTGCAGAAATAATTGTCAACCCATTTTCATTGGTAATTACGAGATATGTTTGGCGCAATTAGTGGCTAACTGGGTTTTTTTAGGAATAGTGGCTACTTGGTTTGATACATGCCAAACGTTACGTTCAGATTAGTTGCATTATTTCGTTCATTTTTTACCCCAAAAAACTATACAAAGTGTTAATTGGACAATGTGAACAATGTGGCACGAAGGTTGTCGGATGGTACCGGATGGAATCCATTGTAAACCAACCCTAAACCCTATACCCAAAAAACCAAAAAACCCTGAACCCTAAATCCTGATAACCCTAACCCCCCACCCCCCCCCACACGAAACCGTAAAAACATTCAAAATTTTGCCCCACGTGGAAACTATTATGCATGAATTCTCTACGGGGTCATGGGATGCCATGAAGAAAGTTAGGGATCATTAGTACATGTACACGCAAGTATGGTCTCTGACACGCGCATTTCCGGTCCCTGTACATGTACATGTAAACCAACCCAACATCGATCCGGTTCAGTGGATGGATGCATGCTCTATCTGGCACGAAGTATGTCGGCCGAGCCAGTCGACGGACCAGATCGATGCTATCGGAGGGATTCCATTGTAGACCAACGCTCGACCTATGTCCGGTGTGTGTGATAGGTACGCTGTAAGACAAACATAGTTCCGTCAACCCTAAAACCCTAAAAAGTGATAACCCTAACCCCCCCACTAAACCGTAAAAACATTCAAAATTTTTGCCCCACATGGAAACCATTATGCATGCATTCTCTATGGGGTCATGGGATGCCATAAAAAAGTTTGGGATTATACACGCAAGTACGATCTCTGACACGCGCATTTCCGGCCTAGCATGTCAACACCCCGAAAGCACTAGCTGGGTTCCTCACCTGTATGAAACCAACCCAACATCGATCTGGTCCAGTGGATGGATGCATGCTCTATGTAGCACAAAGTTTGTCGGCCGAGCCAGTCAACGGACCGGATCGATGCTACCGGAAGGAATCCTTTGTAGACCAACGCTCCATCAATGTCCGGTGTGTGTGCTACGTCCACCGTAAGACAAACATAGCTCCGTCAATGTAACACCCCGAGACCGATGTGCCAGGTGTCCGTCAGTTATTCGCTGTCATTGTCAGGTCTTTTGCTTGCGTGTTGCATCTTATCATGTCATCATGTGCATTGCATCATCATGTTTTCAAAACTTGCATTCGTCCGGGTTCCCCGTTCTCTCCGCTGTCCGTTCTGAGCATAGACACACTTGCACGCGCCCGCGGCACGTCCGAAATATTATTTTCTAAGTGGCTGGAAAATGTTCTCGGAATGGGGTGAGAGTTGACGTGTGGTCTTATTATAGTGTAGATAGACCGCCTGTCAAGTTTCATCGCATTCGGAGATTGTTTGATGCCCCAACGGATAACTATAGCGACATTATAGTCGGTCTAACGTCGGACGTTTTCGGTCTCCGGAAACAGTCGCCGGGCCTCTCTCTCTTCTCTCAGCTCGAGACCGTCTACACAGCTCACTACCTACCGCCAGGCCCTACCTAACCTCTCTCGTCAGCCCGCGACCCTCCTCGCTCGCACGCCCGAAAGTTGTCCCGAACCCGACCCAGGCAGTCGTCACCGTTGTGTCCAGATCATCCCCAAACATCTACAAAACGTCTCCGTTTTATTATTTGGACTTCCTAGTCTATTTATCTCGACCGCTCAATTTTAATTGGAGGGACGGTTTAGTCCCTAGACTCTCCCTCTTTCCTTATATATATATACAGTTCCCCTTTGTCCATTTCTAGACTAACCCTAAATTCTAGGCAGCTTGTCCCGTCGAGCCGCCGCCACTCCTCTCCTCGGGATCCCAGCAACCATCTTCACCCTCATTTTCCTCACCGCACCAACCACCAGCCAGATCCACCAGCCGCCGTTGTGATCTGATCTGTTGGATCAGGATACAACGGCAGCTAGTGACCCAGCCACCCACGCTTTCCCCCACAGCTCTTGTTCCGATCTGAATCGAGGCGCTACCTCCGGCCTATAGCCGCGTGAAGCTCCCCTGCGCCGAGCTGCACCAGGCCTCGAGCGACCCCGCCGGAGAGCGCCACCGCCGGAGTTGCTCCGTTCCTTCGCCCTCATCCACTAGGTCATGCCACCCGCCTTTCTCTCCCTATCCTCCTCTTCTTCTCGTTGCTCCCCTTCTCTGACCTTTTCCTCGTCTCCTCTCCTTCTTGCTTCTCTAGGCAGGAACCCCATGGCCGCTGCGGCCAAGCCATGGAACCTCTCCGCCGCCAAGGACCACCGCAACTACTCCGTTCCCTACCTCGACGACCCTCTCTGCGATCGGGTCCGGCGAGCTCTGCGTCTGAAGCTGCCTCCTGCGTCCCTGCAATCGAGCGGCAGCAGTTCAGGCGGAGGATATCGCCTCTACCTCGACCCCGGCCTGGATTCCCCTCCGCCGGCCCAGCCGCGTCGTCCAGCGCCTGGATCCGCCACTTCCTCCGATCGTCGTTCCCATCTCCGGCCTCCACTCACCGGCTCTCTGCTCCCCTGTTTCCCCTGCAGCGAACAGCAAGGCGCCATGGCCCTCGTCGACCGCACGCTCCTGGGTCGCTTCCCCCAATTTCCAGATCCGGCCCTACGCCTCCTTTACAGGCCTCTCTTGTCGGCCTCTCTTCCACCAAATGGGCCAAGGCCCAGGGTGAGCACCCCCCAAGCGCCCCCTCCTCTTGTTTTTTTACCTGTTGGACCAGCCAAATTCGGCCCGTGTATGTTTTTTCTAGCGTCTGTGAATTTGTCTATTTTTTTCCAGAGATGTCAGTTTTACAGAAAAGACCCTCATGTTCATGCATATAATAACTCACAATTCGTGCATCGGATTAAAATGATTTATATATGAAACTTGCTCAGAATTTTGTCTAGTTTAATAATATGTCACTTTCATCCATGTTTAAGATGTTTAAAATGATGTTTGATTAAATTTGCTCCTATGCCATGTTAAAATGATTTAGTTCATAACTAAATAACCGTAACTCCGATTTTAATAAACTTTATATGTATTGGGGTAGAAAAATGCCTAGTTTACCATGGTGGCATCATTTTGCATGTTTAACAACTCTAAAATATTGTTTAGGGCAGAACAGTACCAAACCTTAAAATATGCACATGAGGAGTTTCCGGAATTGTTGTTCGTTGCTTCCGGCCTCATTTAAACTTGACTAGATAGGTAGTTTACTTTGCTTCACCCTTGTCATGTTAAGAACATTTAATATTGTTGGGGTACATAAACGAGAGAGAACTAAATAATTGATGTGGTGTTCCGTCAATATGCAACCCGTTGCATATTGAGCTCCACTTAACTTGTAGTGTTGTTTGTGCACTTTGCCATGCCATGCATAATTAAATCGGACATGCATCATACTTGGTTGTGCATCTTGCCATGTTTATGTGATGGTTGTTTACCATGTTGTTTGCTTCTTTCCGGTGTTGCTTCTTCGGGTTGGTTCCGATAACGTCGCGTGTGTGAGGACCCGTTTGTCTACGTTCCGTTTCTCTTCTTCATGGACTCGTTCTTCTTCCTCGCGGGATTTCAGGCAAGATGACCATACCCTCGAAATCACTTCTATCTTTGCTTGCTAGTTGCTCGCTCTTTTGCTATGCCTATGTCGCGATACCTACCACTTGCTTATCATGCCTCCTATATTGTTGAACCAAGCCTCTAACCCACCTTGTCCTAGCAAACCGTTGATTGGCTATGTTACCTCTTTGCTCAGCCCCTATTATAGCGTTGTTAGTTGTAGGTGAAGATTGAAGTTTGTTCCTTGTTGGAACATGGAGATGTTGTTCCTTGTTGGAACATGTTTACTTGTTGGGATATCACAATATATCTTATTTAATTAATGCATCTATATACTTGGTAAAGGTTGGAAGGCTCGGCCTTATGCCTGGTGTTTTGTTCCACTCTTGTCGCCCTAGTTTCCGTCATATCGGTGTTATGTTCCCGGATTTTGCGTTCCTTACGCGGTTGGGCTATTATGGGAACCCTTTGACAGTTCGCCTTAAGTAAAGCTCTTCCAGCAATGCCCAACATTGGTTTTACCATTTGCCACCTAGCCTTTTCTTTTCCCTTGGGAGTCGCACTCCTGAGGGTCATCATTATTTTACCCCCCCCCCCGGGCCAGTGCTCCTCTGAGTGTTGGTCCAACCTGTCAGCTGCCGGTGGCCACCAGGGGCAACTCTGGGCTGGCTTACCCGTACCTAGGACAATCTGAGTGTGCCCTAAGAAAGAGATATGTGCAACTCCTATCGGGATTTGTCGGCACATTTGGGCGGTGTTACTGGTTTAGTTTTACCCTGTCGAAATGTCTTGTTGTACCGGGATACCGAGTCTAATCAGAATGTCACGGGAGGAGGTCTATTCCTTCGTTGACCGTGGGAGCTTGTGATGGGCTAAGTTGGGACACCCCTGCAGGGATTTGAACTTTCGAAAGCCGTGCCCGCGGTTATGGGCAGATGGGAATTTGTTAATGTCCGGTTGTAGAAAACCTGAAGTTGACCTTAATTAAAATGAACCAACAGCGTGTGTTACCGTGATGGTCTCTTTCCGGCGGAGTCCGGGAAGTGAACACGGTGTTGGAGTTATGCTTGACGTAGGTTGTTATAAGATCACTTCTTGATCATACTTTTATCGACCGTGCTTTGCCTTCTCTTCTCGCTCTCATTTGCATATGTTAGCCACCATATATGCTAGTCGCTTGCTGCAGCTCCACCTCATACCTTTACCTTACCTATAAGCTTAAATAGTCTTGATCGCGAGGGTGCGAGATTGCTGAGTCCCTGTGGCTCACAGATACTTCCAAAACCAGCTTGCAGGTGCCGAAGAGTTCGTGCAGACGACGCAACTAAGCTCAGGAGGAGCTCGATGAAGATCTTGTCCTTTGTGTTGTTTCGTTCTAGTTGATCAGTAGTGGAGCCCAGTTGGGGTCGATCGGGGACCTTTGTCGCATTTGGGGTTCTTCTTTTATTTTGGTTCCGTAGTCGGACCTTGATTGTATTTGGATGATGTAATGCTTTATTCTTGTAATTGTGTTAAGTGGCGATTGTAAGCCAACTATGTAACTTCTTCCCCTATTTTATTACACGGGTTGTGTGAAGATTACGTCACTTGCGACATTGCTTTCAATGCGGTTATTCCTCTAAGTCGTGCTTCGACACGTGGGAGATATAGCTGCATCGAGGGCGTTGCACGTTGGTATCAGCGCCTTCCCCGACCTTAGGAGCCCCCACTGCTTGATCGTTTTTAGCAGCCGTTGTTGAGTCTAGAAAAATGTTTTGAGTCATTTAGGAATTATATATCGGAGAGTTTAGGAATTATTTTTACTTCCCAGTCTCCTCATCGCTCTGGTAAGGCATCCTGACATAGAGTTTTGACTCTTCTCTTCTCAAATTTCACTAAAAAAAATTTTAGGATCACGCGGGTATCTTGGAATCGTTTCGATGGTTTTGTGACGAGAACATTGTCTTGGTGCTTCCTGTCAGGGGTTTAGTGGAAGTGTCCCGGGGAGTTGAGCTCTGAGGTGTTGGCATCATAATTTTATCGTTGCAGTTCTGGAATACCTGAGTTTAGTACGCCGACATCGAAAATCTCTTTTATGCAGTTCATTGGTGAGATAACCTCGACGCCACCCAGTACTGGGGCGGGAGTTCGGGAGTATCGCAATAACTCGTATAACGGATGCTTTTCGAAGGTTGAGGTAGATGATTTCCGAAGGTTTTTTGGTTGTGTGTTGAAGGATGGATACAGCTGGATGTAGGATTTGTTAGTTTTAGGTGAGATATTATGCTTCCCCTGTATCCCCAACACCTGATTGCATAACCGGAAAATTTCGGGAGTTTATAAGTGGGAATTCAAGTAGCTCTTAGGATATCTTTCTAACAGATGTATGATATGAAATTGGGGTTCGACGTCTAGTGGTCCGCCTATTCACGGTCGGTTTTATAGTGGTCTCGTTGCGTCTTAAAGAGTCCTTGGCTATGCTGACTCGGGGACGCTTCGTATGTCATGTGCACTGCCTTGTACATGATGCTGCTGTACGATCGAGCCCGTCTAGGCCCCACCACGAAAACTTCGGACAAAATCTCTATCATATGTTTGTTCTGGCCTATTCTGCAAGCGAACCCTTTGTTTTGTTTTGAGTTCTGGTATTCGAGTTGCTTCGAAGTCAAGTGTTGATTCCATACCTTCCCCCAATGGTGTTCTCATACTCCAATGTGAATACTAATACTTCATGATAATCGAGATTGTCATGTCAATCCTTTTCTACCGGTGTGTCTCTCTTCAAGTGGATCCGATCACTTCAACATTCACAAGATCAATTATCAGTTCTTTTCAACGGTGTTTGTTTCATCCATCTCCAAGTTGCCTTTGTTTTTTCCCGCCCACCCACCCTTTTCCTGCAAGAACTCAGATTTCTGAATCTAGTACCCATTTTATTCATGTGAAGTCTCTTCATTCTTTTGTTTCAATATTCTTATCTGGTGATTCTCATAAAGATTCTAACGGAGCTTCTAGTTCATCATTCTTCGTTTCTTTTATCTTCTCCGATGGTTTCAAGTCAAGCATTGTTGATCTTACCCTTTTCCTCATTTCAATGCCTTCTCATACCGGTGCACTTCATAATAAGTCACTTCTCGCTATTCATTTGTTCCGGCATGCTCAAATTTTCTCAAAGGCTCGTCTTGTCATTCAAGATCCTTTCAAGATCTTTCGAGATTGCTATCTCATTCATGCCATTTAATTCAGCCGACGCAATCCTCTCTTTTAAATCATTTCAAGGGCGTTTCTTTTGAGTGGGCCCTAACCCACAGGTCTTTTCCCAGGATCTTACCTGACTCTTCTTATTTTCCCGGAGCTATCCACAAAATTTCTTTTGAAGTTTGACGTAAGAATGAATTTTTCATCAGTCAAATGCTTTCTCCAAGATCTGTCGAATTTTTTTTCATCATTGGCTCAACCTCTTTGTTTTCATTCTTCTGGAGTGTCTAAATAATTCATGGTGGTGCTTCTCGTTGTCATTCTCAGATTTTGAAGACCAAAGAAGAGTTTCTCTTTAATCTTGCTCCATTCTCTTCAAGATTCGTGATTCTAGCTTGTGGCCATCCTCTCGTAATTGTTTTGATTGTGAGAATACTTTTCACCCATCCGGAGCAATTCAGGAGCCTTTTCAGTTTGTTCATCCGGAGCCCATGATCTAAGATTTATTAATTCTCAGTTTCAGTTATCATTCTCCAATCCTACCGGTGCATCGTTCAAGAGATCTCTAATCGGCTCGTGATCTCTTCGTTCTCATGGGTCTAAATTCTCTCAAGCATCTTCATTTATTTGCTAATTCTTCCCGATGTCTTCCTTATCTTTTCTTTGTTCATTTTTAATTCTTACAGTGGTTCGTTCAAGAGTTTTCTTCCTTCGTGTATCATATCTATGCATTCGTGCTTTCCAAATTCTATCGGTGGATCGTTGAAGACTTTCTCAAGTTTGCGCCATATCTATCTTAATCTTTCTACAAGAATAAGTGGTATGCTAAATCCGTTGATGGTCATCAATTTAATTGGTGAAGGATACGCATAACGTAATTCTTGTTCTTGCTTCATCCAAGTAATTAATTCTTTATTCCGGAGGCCCATCAAATTCTCGGTTTCACTTGATTCATTTTTTGTTCCCGGAGTCCCAAGATCTCGCAATTATATCACCACGGAGATTCATCTAAATCATTACAAGGTTTCACCTTGTGTTTTCAACTTCTTTTTCCTTTCATTGGATCATCTTTTGTTACCGGAGTTCCTCATGGTGGTTCGTCAAGGATTCTTTTCATTCTTCAATTGTTCTTCAAGATATCTCTCGAAGCTATGATCCGCCAAGATATACTTCAAGTTGTCTTCTTCTTGCAATCCGGAGTGCTATTCTTTCAATCTTATCTTTTGAGGTGGTGTTATGTCATTGTTGACAATTTTCCTTCGTGTTTCATGATTCACAAGTTGTCCAGAATGACATATTTTAAACCCATCATTTCCAATTCGTTCATGAGTTCCTTTGTAACCCATCAATTTCTTCATTGGAGTTATCTTGGGTTATATTTCACCTAAACCTTTCCCTAAGGATTGTTGCTATTTATGGTGCTCTTAAATGAACCAAGTTCTTCATTTATCCTCACGGTGAAATAAGTTTCTTGTCTCCTTGTTCATATCAATACAACCGTGTTTCCATTTATGGCAGAATTTCACCTTAAGTTTTTCAGATGTTTTCATAAGCCCACGAGCAGCTTATTGTTTTCGTTGTTGATTTTTTAACAACTCCGTTCAAGCCTTATTCGTAAGGATGTTTTCTTTCAAATTCATCTGTGGGAAGAATTATCATTTTCTTCTCCATAATTTAATTCCAATGATCTACCTTTGATTCCTTCGTCCGGAGGCATTGTGATGTTTCTCTTTTCTCTCATCATCTCGAATTGTGAGGATCGTGTTCTTTCGTGCTTATCCATTTAACCGGAGTGCGTGCCCTCTTTCCAAGTTCTTATTCAATTCCTTTTCTTTTCAATCGGAGTGCTGCCCGAAGTTGTTCTCCCTTGTTCCTCTTTTCTAATAGAGTGTTTTCAGCTTCGTCATCTCCATTGTATTCTTTTCTCGAAATGGCTTAACCTTTTCAAGGTTCTTTGGTCTCACTGGTTTTTCTAAGAAGAAACTTAGTTTTACCTCTTCTCTTTCTCTTTCGTTTTTCCCTCCGATGCCATTCTAGATCTCGGGACGAGATCCTCTCGTAGTGGTGGAGTGTTGTAATGCCCCGAGACCGATGTGCCAGGTGTCCGTCAGTTATTCGCTGTCGTTGTTAGGTCTTTTTCTTGCGTGTTGCATCTTATCATGTCATCATGTGCATTGCATCATCATGTTTTCAAAACTTGCATTCGTCCGGGTTCCCCGTTCTCTCCGTTGTCCGTTCTGAGCCCAGACAAACTTGCACGCGCCCGCGGCACGTCCGAAATATTATTTTCTAAGTGGCTGGAAAATGTTCTCGGAATGGGATGAGAGTTGACGTGTGGTCTTATTATAGTGTAGATAGACCGCCTGTCAAGTTTCATCGCATTCGGAGATCGTTTGATGCCCCAACGGATAACTATAGCGACATTATAGTCGGTCTAACGTCGGATGTTTTCGTTCTCCGAAAACAGTCGCCGGGCCTCTCTCTCTTCTCTCAGCTGGAGACCGTCTACACAGCTCACTACCTACCGCCAGGCCCTACCTAACCTCTCTCGTCAGCCCGCGACCCTCCTCGCTCGCGCGCCCGAAAGTTGTCCCGAACCCGACCCAGGCAGTCGTCACCGTTGTGTCCGGATCATCCCCAAACATCTACAAAACGTCTCTGTTTTCTTATTTGGACTTCCTAGTCTATTTATCTCGACCGCTCGATTTTAATTGGAGGGACGGTTTAGTCCCTAGACTCTCCCTCTTTCCTTATATATATATATACAGTTCCCCTTTGTCCATTTCTAGACTAACCCTAAATTCTAGGCAGCTTGTCCCGTCGAGCCGCCGCCACTCCTCTCCTCGGGATCCCAGCAACCATCTTCACCCTCATTTTCCTCACCGCACCAACCACCAGCCAGATCCACCAGCCGCCGTTGTGATCTGATCTGTTGGATCAGGATACAACGGCAGCCAGTGACCCAGCCACCCACGCTTTCCCCCACAGCTCTCATTCCGATCTGAATCGAGGCGCTACCTCCGGCCTATAGCCGCGTGAAGCTCCTCTGTGCCGAGCTGCACCAGGCCTCGAGCGACCCCGCCGGAGAGCGCCACCGCCGGAGTTGCTCCGTTCCTTCGCCCTCATCCACTAGGTCATGCCACCCGCCTTTCTCTCCCTGTCCTCCTCTTCTTCTCGTTGCTCCCCTTCTCTGACCTTTTCCTCGTCTCCTCTCCTTCTTGCTTCTCTAGGCAGGAACCCCAAGGCCGCTGCGGCCAAGCCATGGAACCTCTCTGCCGCCAAGGACCACCGCAACTACTCTGTTCCCTACCTCGACGACCCTCTCCGCGATCGGGTCCGGCGAGCTCTGCGTCTGAAGCTGCCTCCTGCGTCCCTGCAATCGAGCGGCAGCAGTTCAAGCGGAGGATATCGCCTCTACCTCGACCCCCGCCTGGATTCCCCTCCGCCGGCCCAGCCGCGTCGTCCAGCGCCTGGATCCGCCACTTCCTCCGATCGTCGTTCCCATCTCCGGCCTCCACTCACCGGCTCTCTGCTCCCCTGTTTCCCCTGCAGCGAACAACAAGGCGCCATGGCCCTCGTCGACCGCACGCTCCTGGGTCACTTCCCCCCATTTCCAGATCCGGCCCTACGCCTCCTTTACAGGCCTCTCTTGTCGGCCTCTCTTCCACCAAATGGGCCAAGGCCCAGAGTGAGCACCCCCCAAGCGCCCCCTCCTCTTGTTTTTTTACCTGTTGGACCAGCCAAATTCGGCCCGTGTATGTTTTTTTCTAGCGTCTGTGAATTTGTCTATTTTTTTTCCAGAGATGCCAGTTTTACAGAAAAGACCCTCATGTTCATGCATATAATAACTCACAATTCGTGCATCGGATTAAAATGATTTATATATGAAACTTGCTCAGAATTTTGTCTAGTTTAATAATATGTCACTTTCATCCATGTTTAAGATGTTTAAAATGATGTTTGATTAAATTTTCTCCTATGCCATGTTAAAATGATTTAATTCATAACTAAATAACCGTAACTCCGATTTTAATAAACTTTATATGTATTGGGGTAGAAAAATGCCTAGTTTACCATGGTGGCATCATTTTGCATGTTTAACAACTCTAAAATATTGTTTAGGGCAGAACAGTACCAAACCTTAAAATATGCACATGAGGAGTTTCCGGAATTGTTGTTCGTTGCTTCCGGCCTCATTTAAACTTGACTAGATAGGTAGTTTACTTTGCTTCACCCTTGCCATGTTAAGAACATTTAATATTGTTGGGGTACATAAACGAGAGAGAACTAAATAATTTATGTGGTGTTCCGTCAATATGCAACCCGTTGCATATTAAGCTCCACTTAACTTGTAGTGTTGTTTGTGCACTTTGCCATGCCATGCATAATTAAACCGGACATGCATCATACTTGGTTGTGCATCTTGCCATGTTTATGTGATGGTTGTTTACCATGTTGTTCGCTTCTTTCCGGTGTTGCTTCTTCGGGTTGGTTCCGATAACGTCGCGTGTGCGAGGACCCGTTCGTCTACGTTCCGTTTGTATTCTTCATGGACTCGTTCTTCTTCCTTGCGGGATTTCAGGCAAGATGACCATACCCTCGAAATCACTTCTATCTTTGCTTGCTTGTTGCTCGCTCTTTTGCTATGCCTATACCGCGATACCTACCACTTGCTTATCATGCCTCCTATATTGTTGAACCAAGCCTCTAACCCACCTTGTCCTAGCAAACCGTTGATTGGCTATGTTACCGCTTTGCTCAGCCCCTATTATAGTGTTGTTAGTTGTAGGTGAAGATTGAAGTTTGTTCCTTGTTGGAACATGGAGATGTTGTTCCTTGTTGGAACATGTTTACTTGTTGGGATATCACAATATATCTTATTTAATTAATGCATCTATATACTTGGTAAAGGGTGGATGGCTCGGCCTTATGCCTGGTGTTTTGTTCCACTCTTGCCGCCCTAGTTTCTGTCATATCGGTGTTATGTTCCCGGATTTTGCTTTCCTTACGCGGTTGGGCTATTATGGGAACCCCTTGACTGTTCGCCTTAAGTAAAGCTCTTCCAGCAATTCCCAACATTGGTTTTACCATTTTCCACCTAGCTTTTTCTTTTCCCTTGGGAGTCGCACTCCTGAGGGTCATCATTATTTTACCCCCCCCCCGGGCCAGTGCTCCTCTGAGTGTTGGTCCAACCTGTAAGCTGCCGGTGGCCACCAGGGGCAACTCTGGGCTGGCTTACCCGTACCTAGGACAATCTGAGTGTGCCCTGAGAAAGAGATATGTGCAGCTCCTATCAGGATTTGTCGGCACATTCGGGCGGTGTTGCTGGTTTAGTTTTACCCTGTCGAAATGTCTTGTTGTACTGGGATACCGAGTCTGATCGGAATGTCTCGGGAGGAGGTCTATTCCTTCGTTGACCGTGAGAGCTTGTGATGGGCTAAGTTGGGACACCCCTGCAGGGATTTGAACTTTCGGAAGCCGTGCCCGCGGTTATGGGCAGATGGGAATTTGTTAATGTCCCGTTGTAGAAAACCGGAAGTTGACCTTAATTAAAATGAACCAACAGCGTGTGTTACCGTGATGGTCTCTTTCCGGCGGAGTCCGGGAAGTGAACACGGTGTTGGAGTTATGCTTGACGTAGGTTGTTATAGGATCACTTCTTGATCATACTTTTATCGACCGTGCTTTGCCTTCTCTTCTCGCTCTCATTTGCGTATGTTAGCCACCATATATGCTAGTCGCTTGCTGCAGCTCCACCTCATACCTTTACCTTACCTATAAGTTTAAATAGTCTTGATCGCGAGGGTGCGAGATTGCTGAGTCCCTGTGGCTCACAGATACTTCCAAAACCAGCTTGCAGGTGCTGAAGAGTCCGTGCAGACGACGCAACTAAGCTCAGGAGGAGCTCAATGAAGATCTTGTCCTTTGTGTTGTTTCGTTCTAGTTGATCAGTAGTGGAGCCCAGTTGGGGTCGATCGGGGACCTTTGTCGCATTTGGGGTTCTTCTTTTATTTTGGTTCCGTAGTCGGACCTTGATTGTATTTGGATGATGTAATGCTTTATTCTTGTAATTGTGTTAAGTGGCGATTGTAAGCCAACTATGTAACTTCTTCCCCTATTTTATTACACGGGTTGTGTGAAGATTACCTCACTTGCGACATTGCTTTCAATGCGGTTATGCCTCTAAGTCGTGCTTCGACACGTGGGAGATATAGCCGCATCGAGGGCGTTGCAGTCAACCCTAAAACCCTAAACCCTGATAACCCTAAACCCCCCCACTAAACCGTAAAAACATTCAAAATTTTGCCCCACATGGAAACCATTATGCATGCATTCTCTATGGGGTCATGGGATGCCATGAAAAAAGTTTGGGATTATACACGCAATTACGATCTCTGACACGCGCATTTCCGGCCTAGCATGTCAACACCCCGAAAGCACTAGCTGGGTTCCTCACCTATATGAAACCAACCCAACATTGATCCGGTCCAGTGGATGGATGCATGCTCTATGTGGCACGAAGTTTGTCGGCCGAGCCATTCAACGGACCGGATCGATGCAACCGGAGGGAATCCATTATAGACCAACGCTCCACCAATGTCCGGTGTGTGTGCTACGTCCACCGTAAGACAAACATAGTTCCGTCAACCCTAAAACCCTTAAACCCTAAACCCTGATAACCCTAACCCCCCCCCCACTAAACCGTAAAAACATTCAAAATTTTGCCCCACATGGAAACCATTATGCATGCATTCTCTATGTGGTCATGGGATGCCATTAAGAAAGTTTGGGATCATTAGTACATATACATGCAAGTATGATCTCTGACACGCGCATTTTCGGGCTTGCATGTCAACACTCAACCCTAAACCCTGATAACCCTAACCCACCCCCACTAAACCCTAAACCCTGATAACCCTAACCCCCCACTAAACCCTAAACACTGAACCCCTAAACCCTAATAACCCTAAACCCCTAAACCCCTAAACGAGTTGACAAGATTTTCTTATTTCTTTATATCATTTATCCAAATCTCACATAACTCACGCGGCCCACCCCTCCCTAAATCCCGCGATTACAGCTCCGCATTCTAACCACCCGGGCCGTCCGCACCTCCCATGACCGCTGAAAGATCAGATCGGAGACGCCGGTCGCCCACGGAATATAGGAGTCGGTGGCCACCACTCACCGCCCACCGCTAACGTGATCTGAGGGCTCAGGCGTCAGTGTTCTTCTCGCTGCCTCCTCCTCGCTGAACGCGCCGTTTTTCCTTTGCGCCGTCGACCGCGCTATACCGGCACTTATAGTTTCCCACGCACTAACCGCCGCCATCTACTCGGTGGCACCATCTCCGAGATAAGGTATTACCTGATCGTAACTCTTTATAATCGTTGTCCGCCGCTCCTTTAGTAGTTGAATCCTCATAGGTTTTGCACCCAAATAGGTTATGTGCTTAAACCCATAAGTGGATCATATGTTAAATGACCCAGTTAATTTTGTGAAAATTAATTCTCTACTAATTTTTTTATACATTTTCCAATTTTGTTCAGATTAATTGAGCCAGATTTTATCATTGCATACGAGCCAGCAATGCCAGTTTCAGATAGGAACCTTCATAATGGAGAAAAGCCCATCTCCGAAATTACTGATGCGGTAAGTAATTGACTGTTTGTGTACAATCGTTTCGTACACATAATTCATGTGTACTCAGTATAATTTAATGGCATGTAACAGGAACTCGCCGAAAAGCATGGTCATATGAAGTTAGTATGCTCACAGACAAGGTTCGGAAAAACCATGAAATTGTTGTCACAAGACCACAAAAAGTACATCATATTAGAAACCAGTCTTGGCGGTCTAACCCAGATGCATGAAGTGACTCTACGGCGCATAATGTTGGTTAGACTAGCCAAGAGCATAGATATGGACACGCAATCCATTACCATCGGTAAAACGCCAATTCTTATAACAAAAGAGGACATGCAAGGTATATTTGGCATTCCGATAGAAGGGGAGGATATAGAGCCACATCTGGAAATGCAAACCGACACAGAATTGTTTACCGCCTATGCAAACAATGGGCAAATTTTGATTTCTGACCTTGAAACGGTGATCCGAGCTTCCAAAGCCCCAGACGGAGATTTCCTGAGACGGTTCATTCTGTATGCAATTGGTACTGTTCTAGCACCACCAACACAACATTATGTGGACTCGAAATTTCTCAACCTTGTTACAGATCGTGAAAACCTTCGGAAATTTAACTGGGGATGTTTCACACTTAATCACTTCTTCAAGTCCGTTCACAAGTTTAGAAATCGAGATCACGTAAATCTACAAGGAAATCTAATTCTGCTCTAGGTTAGTGATAGATCACTACTTAATGTCCTTTAATTATTGTTCTGTTGCATATCTGTATGGTGATGAACTAATTTATTGTGTAGTATTGGCACTGGGAGCACGTGCGTAGTGGCCGATTAATGTATGCTTCCAGACCCCCTCCATTGATCGCACGATGGGACTAAATGATGGCTACTTTAAGAAGCGATGCTTACGAGAAAGGAGGTCTTCATAACTGGCTGGTACCTATCTACAATTGAACTTTCTATATCCGATTTTTTTATTTGGTACAAATGGTTCATTATATTTTATAAAAATAGGCTGTCATGGAAATTTGTGCTCCTCAACGACCGTCCGAGAATTCTAATAATTTTCCAAGAAAAAAAGATGAACATGTGCATCAACATGATTCGTATCGAGCACCATCGCAAGGACAATAATTTAGTAGCCAGCAAGTATGTACTCCAAGGACTATTTGTTTTTGCAATATCACAAATAGGTGTCATGGAACCTCATTCATTTAGCTATTGTTATCAACAGGGTTTTATTTTGTTTACACAGATTGAAATGGTAGTTGAAGTCATGAATGCACGCATTGCTGATCATGAAAAGAAGGTAGGCAGGAAGTTAATGGAAATTGAGCACAGATTTGATGTCAAATACCAGACTCTAGGTGAAGACTTGATCGACATGAAGACTAAAACTGGCATTAATCCTAGGTTGTCGAAGGCCGAGGACGAAATTAAAGACTTAAGGAGGGAACTCCATGTATGTCATACTGTGCATTTTGTATTTTTTATGAATATGTTCCTTCATGTTCATTATTGTTTGCATTGCTACAGGAATTAAAATACGAATTTACAAGCAACCGACAACCAGTGTCACAGAAAGGAGGCGTGCAAGTGATCAATATGGCCCAACACGTCAATATCTAAAAGTAACAAACTAATGATGAACGACCTTTGTTCATTGTAGGATCAAGTCAATGTGTGCAATTCATCCCTGACAAGAACTCCTAGGGCTAGCCAATTCACGACAGGGACTTCGAGTACACCAAGTGCAAGACATGTGACGGAAAACAATGAGGAACCACAATTAACTCCGATGAAGCCTGTCTTTGGTAATGATTACAAGTTCACGGATGAGGACATAGAGAAAGCCGTTTACATCCGCGGAACATACGACCCTGTTGAAATAGCTAGAATCGGAGACATTTCCCTCACAGCAGAAAATCTGAAGTGAAATTTGGACGACAAATACATTTATGGTGATGTAAGCCCATTATACTCTATTCTACATCATTACTGCAACAACTGTCTTATTATTGTATGATTGAAAATTTGGCAGGTTATTATGGCATATGCTCGCATTAGCCAAATTGAGAATGATACTACCTCAATCATATCCCCTCAAGAAACCGAAAAGCTGTTACAAATGAAGGGGGTGGTTCCTGTTGGACATGCAGCCTCATGGTTAGCTCGTGTAGCAGGAAAATTTGTAGGGCGCCGAAAGGTACATGTTTTCCACACTTTCATAGTTTATGTACACACTGTACACGAGAAATTTCGGTTCTCAACCCAACCCAAATTTTACTGCAGGTGCATGTCCCACTCAATGTACACCAAAACCATTGGATGCTAATGATGTTTAATTTTGACAAAAAAGAAATTCAGACTCTGAACTCCATGAATTATCATTGCGACAAGACCAAGGAAGATTCTCTTATAAGTGTTCTCTTGCTGCCTCTTTTGATCCGCATGGAACATGAGCTCCCAAAGTATCGTAACCCTATGTATAACTCGTCGTACCCTAGGTGGACTCGATTCAGTTCTGCATTGACGAAGCTGTCAAGAAAGGGTTGATATCACCAGCTAAGAACATCAATTTTGCCGAATGGACCAAAAAATGCTATGAGAACATACCACAACAGACCGATGGGTACGCATGGCCTCATAAATTATTATTTGCGTACGCGAATAAGATTACTGATCTTTAACTAAACATCGCAGGACTTCCTGTGCGGTTTGGACACTGCAGTACATGTTGTCATGGAACGGGGATGAAATGACCGATATTTTGAACCATGTAATTGAATGCCTAATTTAAATTTGTACTTTGTTTAGCTTGAAAGCTATGCTGACGTCAGTGTCGGTTATCCAATATAGGCAAGGATAGATATTTTTAGGTGGAAAATATGTACAGCCTTACTGCATTCAAATTGCAATGCGCTTCGTCCCGAATCATATAAGTTCCCCATAACGGTTAGCGCTACATGAAGAATATATCATTTATTTAATAAGTCTCATGATTAGAACTAACGCAGCACTCTCTCTTATACAGAAGGAGGTGTACGATGCCCAGCAAGCAGTTCTACCTGATGCTTCAGAAGAGGACGTACAATTAGTCAACAATCCTGATGGTTCCAACGAACCTGACACATCCAACTCCCAGAAGGATACCGGTGCACCCAACTCCCCCAAAAATGGTGCACCCAACTCCCCCAAAAGGAAGAGAGCACGTGGACGCCCGAGAAAGCTAGGGATCCCGAGCAAGCAGCAAAAACAAAGAGTCTTAAAGAACTGAAACTTAAATTTGACAGCAAGACCATAGCCAACCAACTGTCTTCGTTACCATCATGGTCATGCAGAGAGCATAAACCAGCACCAGCTTTATTGAGCCCATTCAAACACAAATAGGTAGCATCAATTGATCATCAATTGATACATGCTCATGCTCATGCTCTACTTCTAGCATCATTTGATACACGTTTTGTTCTTATCAGAAAGTGGAAATAGGTACTTTTGGCAATCATGAGAATCCTCTACTTATTGCAATATCTAATGCATTGATACATTCTCATGCTCATGCTCTACTTTTAGCATCATTTGATACACGTTTAGTTCTTATCAGAAAGTGGAAATAGGTACTTTTGGCAATCATGAGCATCCTCTACTTATTGCAATATCTAATGCATTGATACATTCTCATGCTCATGCTCTACTTTTAGCATCATTTGATACACGTTTAGTTATTATCAGAAAGTGGAAATAGGTACTTTTGGCAATCATGAGCATCCTCTACTTATTGCAATATCTAATGCATCATCAGTACAAAGCTTGATTTGGCAATAGGTGGAATTGGCAATCATTTGCATGCTTTAATTTTGTCAAAAAATAATGCATAGTTCAGTTGTAACTGCTCATAGATATGGCAGGAACATGCTGAGTTATACACTAAACATAGTCATGCCAAGCTATAACTACCATAGTCATATTATTAGAGTTCCTAGCATGCATCACCGTACGGCAGAATAACACAGCAACCATAACATAGACCACCGTACGATACTTGAGTTGCTAAGGCCTTGTACAATGCAAGGTGCTTAGGGGAGTTGCTTATAGAAATAAACCAGGCTTTTCTTAAGCACATGTGCTTATTTGTACAGGGTAGACGCATAACTAGGCATCTCTCCTATAGAAATAGGCATCGGTGCTTCAGAAAAACCCTGTTTATTTTTCTAAGCACCACCCTAAGCATCTAGCATTGTACAAGGCTTAAACATGCATCACCAAAATAGTATTAACAACTAGGAACACTAAACCAGAGTAGCAGCAAACTCTTAACATAAACGGCAGATCAACCACCGCTCAGCATAGGTTCAGACACACCATAGGACATCAGTTTTAGACTCGAACAACAAACAAACATAGATAACATAACAGGACACAGCGGTCCTGGGGCAGCAGCATCACTCTAGCAACACATCACTTCTCTCCCTTCTTCAATGCATGTCGTAGGGCTCATTGACTTTGACAATCTCGAGGAAGCGTGCGTAGGCAGCATGTTTAGCCAGAGTACTGGATTTATGCTTCTTACCATGTCCATTGCCAGTGCTGAAGGCATGCTGGATCATGCCATCTATGCCACCACCGATCACCTTGCAACAGAAAGGGCACCCAATCTTGCCAAAGAAACGGTACTTGATCTTCCCAGCAATCAGATGCCTCAGGGTGTGCCGGCTCTTGCTGTGCCTGCTGTCCATGCTGTAGTCCACGTCGTCGTCATCCTCCTGTGAATTAGTGAATTAGTACACATAGAAGAACTCAGCTAATCTATTATGGTACATTGACTTTAATTACAATGTTTTGAAACTACACATGTGTAACATGGCAACTATCTATTTGTAAGAAACAAGGCGTATGTGTACATACATAATTGAGCCAAAGAAATTGACATGCATAAATATGGATGGTGGAATAGTTGCATTTATAGATTAGTGCACAAGTAGTACATAATTAACAGATGAAAGACTTCATGAAGTGGCTTGATTTAATGATATTTGATACTTGTTACAGGTGTAATTCTTATTGGAATCAGAAAAATGGCTTCATTATACTCCTCCATGTTTCACACAAGGGGGGTTTGTTCTATCTACTGGAATGAAGAAACCATTATTCTTTCTGACAGTGGCAATACTGCTTCTCCAACATTGTTAGACCCTGATAAGTTTCAGAAGGAAATTGGTAAAGGAGCTATGGGGTGTCTCACTGCTCATATTGATGAGAGATGTGGCTGTGATCATCTAGATAACATACTGTGGAAAATTGGCTAGATGAAATGTTTTGATTTTTTGGTATCCAGTGGATATGTACTGTCAGCCCATAATTATTAAGGGAGCGATCACTTCCTTTGCAAAATGGAAATCTGTATAGAATTTGCAAATGGATCATCTATGAACATGTGTGCAAACTAATCATCTATGAACATGTGTGCAAATTAATTCATCTACATAAACTAAAATGAATCGGGAACTGCAGCATTTTGTCACTGTCCTTGGGAAGCCAATGGAGAATCCTGCCATATGTCCATTGTTTAACCCACTTTTTTCATTAATGTATCCCTGCCATGAACATTTTCTTGTATTTGGGTTCATTACCCCACTTCTTTCATTAATGTATCCCTTGTGAAACTTATGCTCATCTAGTTAACAAGACAAACCCCAATGCCATGAAAAAAACCCAGAGTATCTGCTGAAATCAGAATGTGAATCAGATTTAAAAATCCACATCCAACATGAAGATCTATGCTAGATCCCTACAATCCTACATACGTAGAACTAGCATGCCCAAGTGAAATTGATGCTCATCTAGTTAACAAGAAAAACCCCAATGTCATGAAAAAAACAGAGCAAAAAACAGAGTACTACCTCAGATAGCTCATCGATGGCATCCTCGTCGAAGTCGCTGCCCTTCCTGCAATCTATGTCAAACTCCTTTATGGCGTTCTCCTCGAAGAGCTCTTCGATTTCGTCTTGCATCTTGCGCTTACGCCTTCTCATCTCCTCCTCCTCCAGATCTTCCCCGACCTTGTGCTCGCCGACGGGTGCCTCGACGGCTGCGATGGCAGCGAGAGCAGGCACAACGGTCGCTGCACCGCCAGCTTCCGCCGCTATGGCGGACTCAGCCGCTCCACCTACGGCTGCAGCCACGGCAGCAGACTGCTCTGCTTCGATGGTTGCCTCCGGCTCGTCCGTCGCATCTTCACGTCCGCGCTTCATCGTCGGTCGAAGACAGGAGGAGGGAGGCGTAGGAAGGGAGGAGGATGGTGAGGAAGGAGGAGAGGGTGGTGAGGTGGTGAGGAAGGAAGAGAGGGTGGGGAGAGGACGAGGGTTTTCTACCTGATTTGGGGAAGAAATGCACTGCTCCTGCCTCTTGGAGTTACCGAGAAGCCGTGGGTGCCGATTTGACTTGACACACCCACCCGGCCGTCCCCATTCCACGTGGGGACGTGGCGGTCGTGCACGCGGTCGTGCACCTCCTGCGATTTGCCATCAATTGCTATCGGTCTCACAAGTGGGTCCCCTTGTCATCCACACAATCGAGCCACCACATGTACCAGATTTTTCTTTCTCCCTGTCTCGACCACTCCACATCTTTCTTTCTCCCCTTCTCGACCAGCGCTGCCACCGCCATCTCCCGACGACCCCTCTCTTCGCTGCCGGTGCACGGCCGCCGCCAACTCCGGCAAGTACGTGAGATCTCCCCTCTTCTTCCCTTCCCCAACCGCGTCTCCCTACGGAGGCGGATCTGAGCCGATTGGTTTGGACTGAAACTTAGTTTTTGGATTGGATCTTGATTTGGTTTCTATGGTTTGAGACCAAATCAATCAATTAGTTTGAGCCGCCACTACCACCTACTACTGCTTCAAATCCAAGAGCCGCTGTTGCCGGCCGGAGCTCGTCGGCTCTCTCGAGCTTTGACGCCATGTCTGATCTAGATTCATGACGTGCCCTCGCATATGGCTTTGTCCACGGTTTGAACCTTTGGATTCAATCCAAAAGTTGAAAACGGTTTGGACTGGGTTGGATGACGAGCATGTATAGTTCGGTTTGGTCTAGATTCTAAATGAAAATATTTGGATTGGTTTGGTTTTGATGTGTGCCGTGGATTGGACTGGTTTTAGTTTGGATGCCGAACTATTCCCAGGTTTAGATGAGACGGGCATTGCCATTGTCATTGGCATTGCTTTATTACGTAGATGATAGAAAATAGATTGATTGGCCATTGTCAGTATAGGTTATCACTATGATTTATTATATGTATGATCTTTGTATTGTACTATGTACAATTCAACTTAGAGTTCAACATGTTCTGTGTAGAATGGAGGAAGCACAATGTGGACGCTGCAACTCATCCATAAATGTGAAATCATAGATCGAACTGCCGAATTGGCAAAATTCGGTGCTATCGCTATCATAGTATCCGCTAAGTTCACGGGCTGGAGATAAGCAGACTCGAACCGCTGACATCCGCCACAGGGTAAACCACCGCCTCTCAGGCCCCCCCGACGGGTTCTACCATAGAGGCCAACGATAGACAATAACTCCCCCCGGTGCTGGACCAGCCTTTCTACTGCCACGCTGTTCGGCATCTACTTCCAACCTTCTTTTGTTTTTGCAGCGGTAACAATTTATATGAACCTTCTGACAGTACATTCTTTTTGTTTTTTTTTGCTATTTCCACTAATGTATTGTGTCTGTTATTTGTTTTTATCTTACACAGATCGTACCATGCAATGTGAGATTGGCATTCAATGAGCTCGTCGCAGACACCGTGACCTTCGACGCTCTTGGGGGCCCATACACTATGCAGGTCGAGAAGGGGCGAAAGATAACCCAGATAGGAGGAGATGATTGGGATCGTTTCATCGCCCACATGCGTCTTAGTGGGGGTGAATTGATCAGCTTCTCCTTCAGAAGAGATAGGCCCAGGATTTCTGTTGTCTATCTAAATTTGATTTCGGATAGTGAGGATGAAGTTCATGAGGAGGAAGATGGTGCTGATTCAGATGATGACGATTCAGATGATGATGAGAACCCACTTGTTGAATACATGTATGCCCAAGGACTCAGACTGGGCGACGAGGAAATCGGCAACCTCTGGGACATGCTTCCAATATGTGAAGACTACCTAGGGAAGCCATTCGTGACCCGCCTCACAAGGACGAATGTTAAACGGCATATCATGGTATGTTACTTAGTGTGGTAATTACATGATATGCATGCTTAGTTAGTGTAGTAGTTCATATGATATGCATGTTGTAGGACTGTGATGAGAGGCCTAATTTAGATTCATTTAGTGAAGAATTTTATGGCATGCATGTAGTGTAGTAATATGCGATGATATGCTTAGTGTACGCAGTAATCTAATGATATGCCTAATTACTATAGTAATTTGATGCTTGGCGTATAGTGCAGTGATGTGATAATATATATGCTCAGTGTTGAATCCAATGATATATGTGTCTTGAAGTGTATGCTTTGTTGATAATTTCACGTGACATGATCATATATCATGTCAACTGTTTTCAGAAATTACCTAAGAGGTTACTTGATAGTTGTGGCATCGACCCGGACGAAGAAGGCATGGCTGCTGGACTACGCCTTACCAGAACGGGCTCCATCATCAGCTGTGCCTATGCAGTGGACACGGACGGTCGCACTATCTTGAGCAGGGCAGGGTGGAAGAAGTTCCTTCGTGCCAAGAATCTTCGGGTAGGACAGGCCATCCTACTCACTGTTGCGAACACCCGTCGCCATGACTTGAGGATGATGATCACCATCCACCTCATTTAGAACTGGGGTGGGCCATGTATCAATGTGAAATGAACTTGTTATGTTAGCTCTTGTTTGCGAGTACTTGTCATGTATTATCGTACCTATATCTACTCATATCTAGGTACTATTGCTTGTGATGGATTGCAACTATTATTAACTGGTAACTAATGCTCTACTAGCTATGATTATTCCACTGTGTGATGTTTTATAGGCTGTAGTGTGACATGGTAACTATTATATATGGTAGAGGCTTGTCTCTAAGACCTTGTACAACGCAAGGTGCTTAGGGATGTGCTTCCACTGTGTGATGTTTTGTACGTGCCAGGTTGTAGTATGAAATGCTAACTGTTCTATATGGTAGTGGTTGGTCTCTAATTGGACCGACATGTTGAACTATTATCAATGGTAGAGGCGTTTCGTTATGCGCCACATCCAACAGTTCACATAATTAATTATCCAAAGATTAAGGTATGAAACCCTTGGTCATACATAGCAACATTTCGTTCCTAAAAATTAAGGTACTTCCACATTCAAACTAACAATACTACAAATTCGAAGGAACTACTTAATACATTAACAGCACATAGGGAAGTAGCCCTGGTCCAACGGCTTGAGAAATGACGAACAAAAACTGAAAGAAGAAGGATCAGCCAGTAGCAGCACCATCAGCCTCCCAGCCTCACAACTTCAGCCAGCCTGGTGAACTCCAGGTTTTTTCCTGCAAAACACACATGTGATGTTGGAGGCAAGAAAATAAATATGCCAGGGGTCTTGCCATGGCATCTAATCGCACGGAATGCTAGTACAAATGATGGAGAACAAAACATCCAACATGAGCAAATTCATAGGAGTTCTAGATCCATGGATACCATCAAGAAAAAATGCTCAGTTTTAATTCAGACACAAGACTTGGTGAAAACATGCATATTCATATCAGCAACATTGATATGGCATCTTTGCAAGCTTGGGTCAGTGACTTGTCTTGTGTTTCATGGCATGACAATAATTTTAACAATAAATAGACATGAAATTGACCCAAACTCATGTACAAAGTTAGGCCATATGATGCATGGATTAATTCACACATAAATGACAAAATGTCAACTTTGTATAGAATTTGCAGTACTGTAATATTTCAGTGTGTACCGGTGTGTACTGAAACTGCAGTAGTGAAATAATTCAGTGTGCATCGGTGTGTACTGAAATTGTAGTAACAAAATATTTCACTGCCTACCGGTGTGTACCGAAATATTTCAGTGTCTACCACTACAACATTACAAATTTTGCCTAGGGCAGTACCGAAATATTTCAGTGCCTACCGGTGTGTACCGAAATATTTCAGTGTCCACCACTACAACATTACAAATTTTGCCTAGGGCAGTCCCGAAATATTTCAGTGCCTACCGGTGTGTACCGAAATATTTCAGTGTCTACCACTAGAACATTACTAATTTTTCCTAGGGTTCATATGATGCCTAGGGTTTACATACATCATAATCCATCCTCCAAATCCATGTACTCAAATGTTCATGCAATTCATTGAGATTAAAATGCCATCTAGCATTCCCTCTGTGAGCTATTACGACCAGTATCACCACGATGTAAGCACGAGCAGTAGAAAGATGAGGAGTGGGGAAGCTTACTCTAAACATAGCTACCGCCGCCGTTCAGACGAGGAGAGTGGCGAGGGAAGCGTGGAGAACGGCGGGGAAGCGAGGTCGCGACCACTGTCCTCCTCATCTTGCGCTTCGGAGTCTCCGGTGACTCGGTTGGAGGCTGCACAATCTGCAACGGCACCTCGTGCACGGTGGGTTCCTGATCCAGTGGATGCTCTACCCTGGATTTGAACGCCCACCATCTCCGCCTGGTCCACTCGCTGGACGAATTGGCCTGCTCCATCGCCCAGAGGAGGATCTCGATCTTGTGAATCGGTTGTGCGGGCCCGGGGAAAAGCTTTGCCCTCTCCTTCTTCGTCAAATTCTTGAGAGTGGCCATTGTCGTCCAGCTCATCTGCCTTGTGTTGTCAAACCAAGAACGGATCTCCCTCAACCTGGCCAACTTGACCTGGTCGCCGTCGGCGGTCTGCACGAAGTCGGTGTTCTCGCCGCCGTCCATCAGCTCGATCTGTCGTGGAAGAGGGGGTGGGGGTGGGTGGGGGGGGGTTGCCTGAGTGGAGCGAAGTTGCAGCGGCAAGAAGGAGGAGATGACTGCGGTGGACTTGGAGGAGAGGGAGGAGATGGCCGCCGATGAGTAATTGTGGAATGTGTAGCACCATGGCGGCGGTTATGCATTCGACGAGAGGGGCGGCGCGTGCAAATTTTCCTAGGACTAAACTGCCCCTAGATTAAAACGCGTCCCCACATTGTCACGAGTACCGGCACCAGGGGCGGCGCGTGCAAATTTTCCTAGGACTAAACTGCCCCTAGATTAAAACGCGTCCCCACCTTGTCACGAGTACCGGCCCCACTCGTTTTAGTATTTTCACGTACTTTCATCGGAGTACTACCCAGTACTTCGTATTTGTCTGCCGTTAGATCGACATCAACGAACGGTTCTAAAAAAGCCCAACCACTCTAAAATTTGTATTAAAGAAAATACCATTGCCCTTCGAAAATTGAAACATGTGGATTTCAAAGACCGTTTTAATGAGATGCATTCAACTATATACTAAAAGTTAGCTTGAGCTTTTAGTCCAAGCAATTCTTAACTAATGGGGCCGACATGGAAAAGCATATTTGTACCACAATCTCATGTGACAAAGTTGCTTTTCAAAAAATATATGTAGGGATACATCAATATTGAATCTGGTTTTGAAGACCTTGTTACGAGGAGCATAACGGTGAAGACAAATTTTGATTTGAGTGCTCGGCTCAAAATTAATTTATTTTTTAAATTTGACTACATCGCAATATGTCACTAACATCATATATTTTTTATATGTGATACCACGCTAATTTTCCTGCTGCATGTGAGAGCCTGTGTGCGTCGGAAAAGTGAAAAGTGCGTGTGCACTTGTTAGGCCTTGTACAACGCAGGTGTTTACACTGGTGCCTCAGAGAAAACTCTTTTTTTTTCTCTGCAAGTGCTTACACAGATGCTTAGAAGTGGGACAGAAACAAACTTTGGCTTCCGGTGCCAGCCGATGCTTAGGGAGATAACTGCTCTCCGTCCGTCACGAGTGTGACAGGTTTAAAGCAACTAAGCACCGATCCGAAGCACTCTCCATCGTGTGACAAAATTTCTTTTTTTTTTTGAAGCTATGTGACAAAATTTCTTTGAGATGCAACAATACTCTCTTTAAGCACCGGTGCACAAGAACGCAGCACAATACATGGCCTTAGCTTACAAGTGTGGTGGCAAGGTTTTTCTTGGGAGGAGATGAAAATAAGAGGATTTGGGTTATATCCCATCCGAAGGATTACGTGACTCGCACGTACGTCTCTCGGCTCGTGCGTCTCGCGTGAGGCCGGTCGGGATTTGATGCCCCCAGTCGGTGCCGCCGTAAATCGGCTTCGTTTTGTGTCGCCTTAGGGCATGAAGGCGTGGTGGATCTCAGCTCTTGCCGGCGGGAAGGCTACTGCTTCATTTTTGAAGGTTTTTCTGTGTGCGTTTAGGGTATGTGTTCTGTTCAGGAAGACGAGACGGCGATGGCTTACTAAAGTTAGAATATGGTTCTCCCTGCCTAGTCTTCGTTCTGGTGGCGCGTCTAGCATCGTCAGAGGGCGTGCGGAGATGTATCTTTGGCGGATCTCGCGGGATTCGGTCGGCGTTTGTCTTTGGTGGATCCACATGGATCTGGCCTTCGTTAGTCTGTGTTCACGTGTCTTCAGATTGCATCCTTCTATTCTACACTTCTCTTCATCGACGGCGATTACTGTTCTGATGTGTTGCTTCTTTTGGGTCTTAGCACAACGACTTCCCGACGGTCTACTACAACAAGGTTTGCCCAGTTCCAGTGTGGGAGGGACGGTGATGGCGGCGCGCCTTCGGCTCGCTCGAGTGCTTGTAGTTGTCGTTGGTCTATGGACCTGGATGTAATTTTTACTTTTAGTATTCTTTGTATTGATTTGAAAGATGATGAATAGATTGAAAGTTTATCCCGCAAAAAAAGATGAAAATAAAAGGAAGATGCACGGGAGAAAGTGGAAGAGAGATAGCTATTCCCAAATTGGAGGATAGAACGGGTTTTTGAGATGTTCACTTTTAACCAGGCTTTGCTCACTCAACAAGTTTGGAGGTTGCTAACTAACCCCAACTCCTTGTCTATCAGATTACTAAAAGGGTGAGGCACTGCATGTTGGACTGATTAAGAGGGTAGGGGATGGTTCATCGATCAACCCATGGGATGATCCATGGATTCATGATAACCGCGGGCTGAAGCCAGTGATGAAGAACTAAGGCTCTAGTACATAGAGTTAGCGAGTTAATTCAAGAGGAGTCAGGAGAATCAAAATTTTAGCGGGTATGAAAATGCAGCAAATGCCATGATCACGTGCACATAGACACAGGCGCACAACAGGTAATCAAGTTTTGGGAGTATGATGGATAAAAATTGAGTGCTATTCCGCATGAAGTTGAGGCATTGAGTGTAAATTTTAGTTTTTTTTTTCTCATTTGAGGTTTGTTGGGAGGAATGCTTTGAGAAAAAAAAAAGGAGCAAGTGAGTCATCCCGCAAAAAAAAAGGAGCAAGTGAGTCAAGGCGTAAATGTCTTTGGCTTAATTATATCTCTCTCCCTCCTTTCCTCGCCGATGATCTAAGGCAACATTGCAATCAAAGCCCTTGATCAATAAAGCTCATTGATTTGCAAAAAATGCATTGGGACGATCAGCAAGCTCATCAAGTGATTAACCTCTTACTGGTTTCTGAAAAGGTGCAACTAGATCTTAGTCGAATGAATCAATCAAGTGACAAAACATATAAAAATAAAGAATAAATAATTTACAAGAAAATTTTATACAGGTCTTCAAATAAGGTCCGACGAATATAACATCAATCAAGACTTCGTTAATTCTCAGTCAATCGGGATTTAGCAATCCCGTTTTGAAAGAGTTAAATTCAACAATCAAACACACACACGGAAAAAAATATCAAGCGCACACAACCTTACGATTAGCGTTCATGGTCGGCTCCACGACCTCGTCACGCGACAACCCGCACGCTGACCCCATGCACCCCAGCAGGCCGCCGCCTTTCTTCTGCGAGCCGCCGGGCTTCGCCGCCGTCTTCCCCGCACCATCCGCCGTGAAGCTGACACGCTTCTTGCTCCCGGTCGACGCCGACTCCGTGCCACCCATGGATGAGCTCAGCACCGGCGACGCCACCTCGCTGCCGCCCGGTGAAGACCGCACGGCGGGGAACTGGTGCGCCCGGAGCTGGCCGGCCGAGAACACCATGCTGGCGGGCGACGCCGAGCTGTTGCTGATCGCGGCGCTGAACTCGAAGCTGGCGTCGGTCTCCGCGGGCGGGGTCTGCGGCACCGCCACCACCACCGGCGCGGTCTGGCGGCTGCGGCTGCGGCTCCCACGGCATCGGGACGCCACGCTAGCCCCGTCGGCGTCCGCGGCAGCTACAAGGCCGGCGTCCACGGCCGTCATCAGCTCGAGGAGTGGCCGTGGCTTGCTCATTGTAGCAGAAACCCGAGGGATACCAACTTACCAAGTGATGGAAACCTCATGGCTTAACCTTGGATATAAATACGGGCATGGCGAGCACAAGCGTACAAAGATGTGCGTGGTTTTAGCGGCAAGGGTGGTGATAGAAACAAAGGGTTTCTTATGGATGTCGGGGCGTTGGTATTAACGATGGCGCGCGCTAGCTAGTTGGTTTGGAAGGAGCCATGGCCGCCAGGTTTGGATATCAGTGGGCAACACAAGCGCTAGCTAACTGGAATTTTGCTTGGTGGCTTGGTGCCGTCGTCTTTTGCGCTTTGTCTCGTGAGAAGTGGACCGGGTGGTGCTGTGCCCGTCTTTTTTGAGATGGCCAATGTCGTGGTTCTAAGCCTGACAGTAGAGTGGGGTAGGTATGGAGAGGCAAGGTCCTAGCTATGGAGAGGTTGTAAGCACAAAGGATGTACGAGTTCAGGCCCTTCTCAGAGGAAGTAACAGCCCTACGTCTCGGAGCCCGGAGGCGGTCGACTGGATTATGAGTATATGAATTACACGGTGCCGAACCCTTCTGCCTGTGGAGGGGGGTGGCTTATATAGAGCGCGCCAGGACCCCAGCCAGCCCACGCAGGAGAGGGTTTAAGGTGAGTTAAGTCTGGGGCGTTACTGGTAACGCCCGATATAAAGTGCCTTTACTATCATAAAGCCTACTTGATTACAGGCCGTTGCAGTGCAGAGTGTCTCTTGACTTTCCGGTAGTCGAGTGAGTCTTCGTGGTCGAGTCCTTCAAGTCAGTCGAGTGCGTCCCTCGTTGGTCGACTGGAAGGTGACTTCTTCTAAGGGTGTCCTTGGGTAAGGTACTTGGATCAGGTCCATGACCCTACCCTAGGTACATAACCCCATCATTAGCCCCCGAATGGATTGAGGCTTCGAGTGAGGAAGGAGTTGATGTTGTTTCCGATTAACCTTTGCGCTCTGGTCGTGCGTTGTCCTGGACCAAAGAATCTCTTCGTCGACAGGGAGCAAATTGCCTTCAGTCGACTCGATCCATTCTATTTTTGCGTCGAGTGATCTTTCGGGCTTCGACGATCTCCGAGCGACGGATCGCCGGAAACACCGCGTCTGACAGACTGATTTGCTGTTCGCGGATTCCGCGGGATGCGAAATTTGGGGACGCGCGCGAAGCGGGGCGGACCGCGGCGTTCGGATGGGACGGGGCATAGACGCCTCGATCTCCGCGCCGCCTTTTTCGCCACGTATCCCGTCTGCAAAACTGCTCCCAGATATGATTAGATCGACGGGCCCACCTGTCATCCACTCGGAAGGGACCTTATAAATGTGCCCGGCGAGGATTTCTGTGCTGCGCCTCAGCATTCTCTCCCTCTCTCTGCTTCCTTCTTCCCCGCCCAGCGTGCTCGCTCTCGCCCCCGCACCACTTCCCTTCGCGCATCTCGCCGACGACCATGGCCAAGGAGAAGACGGCGGCGCTGGAGCGTGCAAAGAAGGCGTCGGCGTCGGAGAAGGCGAAGGGGAGATCCACCAGCCGCGGAGGGTCCTCGTCCAGATCCCGCCTGCCGAAGGGCTGGGTCCAAGGAGACTGGATCCAGTCGACCATCACAGAGAATGACCTCCTCGACATGGCCAACGAGGGCTTGATCCCTCACGGAGCTGCGAGGCTTCCGGGGAAGGAATGGCAGCCTCAGCCAGAAGAGGGTGAGTGTGTGCTTTTGGCCACCCATGTTGATCGTGGGTTTTCCTTGCCGCCGAGTGTTTTCTTCCGTGGCTTTTTGAATTTCTTCGGAGCGCAGCTCCACCACTTTACCCCAAACTCCATTGCCTATCTTGCTGCGTTCGTGTCCATGTGTGAGGGTTTCTTGGGCTGTCGACCGCACTGGGGTTTGTTCAAACATATATTCACGTGTCGCTCTCAGACCCGTGAAGAAGGCGAGCCCAGGTGATGAGAGAACCCGAGTCGTCCAAATGTGTGGGGGTCTGGGGATCCAGGTGAGGAATAAGAGCACCTTCCCGCCCATGACCTTTCCCGAGTAGGTCAGAGGCTGGCAGTCGACCTGGTTCTACTGCCGGGACCAGTCGACGCCGGGGCAGTCGAGTGGACTCCCACAATTTACCATGGACCGAGTGAACAAGCCCTCCTCTCTGAAGTTGATTCCGGAGGAGAAAGCTGATGTGAAGATGTTGATGGAGCGCGTGGTGCAGTTGGTTCGGGAGGGAGTGACGGGCATGGACCTCTTGGAGGTCTTCCTCAGGCGTCGCATCCAGCCTCTTCAGTTCCGGAGCCACTGCATGTGGTTGTACTGTGGGACCGAAGACGAGACTCGAGTCCATCCAGAAGCAGTCGACGATGTCACTCTGGAAAGATGGATGGTAGCCGTTACCGGAAACAAGGACAACCCACGCGGAGCCAGAAGAATTCCTCCACTCGACCACAACAGCGATCCAAACAAGGTACATTTGCTCTGCCCTCCACTGCGTTCTTGTCGCACTCATTTCTGTTTATCCTGCCGACTGGTCGACTGATCCTTGTCTTGATATCTGCTAGGTTCTCACTGAGCTGTACTCGATGCCCAATGGGGCACAAACTCCGACTGAGGAGGGTGAGGCGAGCGGGGGTGAGAGCCAGGAAGAGGAGGAGTGGGACTCGGACGTTGCAGGGGATGACGACGACGATGATGATGACGACGGCGATGACGATGACGTTGAAGACGAGGAGGAAGAGGAGGAGGAGGTCGTACCACCGCGCTCGGAAAGGCGGTCGAAGCTTGTCCACGACCCTTCAACCGAACGTGGTAAGGGGGTTGCGACCACCACTCAGTCGACCAAGCGTCCTCGGACCATCTCTCCGGTGCCGACTGAAAAGGCGCCGAAGCAGCCCAGGGCGGCCTCGTCGAAGCCGATCAAGCTCCTGCCGAAGATGAAGGTGTCCATCCCTACCATATCAGCGTAATCGTGTTGTTTGAATCTTCTCGTTTTGTGTGAACTTTGTCTCTGGTCGACGCTGAAGTTAGTCGACTGATCCTTTGGAGTTGCAGTGCTGCTACTTCTGAAAACTCGGCCCGGGCTGATGACCACGAGATGGAAGACGCAGCAACTTCGAACCCAGGTGCTGTATTCTTAACGCCGTTCTTAGTCGACTGACTCGCGATCTCTGATCCTGATTCTTCTCCGCAGCTCCACCCAATACTGTTATCAATCTTCCTGATGATGATGAGGATGAAGAGCCGCTGAAGCGCAGGAGGAGTCGGAAAGCGTCCGCCAGTAAGGTGCCTCAGGATGTGACGGCGCCTGAGATTCTGACTGTGGAGGAAGAGAACACCACTCGACACACGGTGTCCTTCGCAAATCCACTAACGAGTGCTCAGCAGCCCTCCCTCTTCACGACGCACCACGTCCCAGAGGACCAAGCTGGCGCAGTGAAGGAGGCGATACGCCAGGCGGGACTCATGATGGAGCAGCTGAAGACCATCCGGGACGCGAGCCAGGCAGCTTATGACGCCAGTTCTGCCCTCCAAAGCAATGTTCAGGTCAGTCGACCACCGTTTGTTCTGTTGGATATGCTGTCAAAAACTTTTCCTTTCCAGAATTTATAGTAGTCACCCACTGGGTGTTGTCGATTGAGCTCCGTATTAGCGGGGGCACGCTGAGTGCACCCGCTGGGTGTAGTCCCCAAGGCTAAGGTCGACTGCTGGCAGTCGGCCTTAGGCTTTATAATTTCAGTCTTTCTGTCAGTCGACTATGTCGACTGGATTTCACAAACCGGTGGGGGCACGCTGAGTGCACCCACTGGGTGTAGTCCCCGAGACTGTGGTCGACTGCTTGCAGTTGATCACAGTCTTAGAGAAAGCATCTCGCACTTTTTTTTTGAGGTCGACTGGTCGACTGGTCGACTTTGTCTTCAACAGGATTAGTGGGGGCACGCTGAGTGCACCCACTGGGTGTAGTCCCCGAGACTACGGTCGAATGCTTGTATTCGGCTGTAGTCTTAGAAACGTGAGTTTTTCCCTTTTTCACTCGGAAGTGAATTATATTTGACATTTAGTCGATTGGTTCTTCGCAGAACTCTTGTGATCTTGTGGCTCGCTACTCAGAGCTGGAACACAAGCATACTCAAGTCGAGCTGAGCTTGAAGCTGGTTCAGGAGAAGCTGACAAAGGCAAAGGAGGAGACCGAAGGTATGTTTGGTGAGACCCTGACGACTGCTTTTCCCCTTGCTTGTTTCAAAATCTGATCTTGCTGTAACTTGCAGGTAAGGTAAGGGAGGCCCAACAGAAGAAAGACCTTGAGCTAGCTGAGAAGATCAAGCTTGCTGACGAGAAGTTAGCTTCAGTCACCAAGCTCGAACAAGACAATACCAATCTGAAAGCTGCTCTTGGGATTGCCAACAAGGAGGTCAGTCGACTGAAAACTGATAAAGCTGCCCTGACCGACCAAGTCACCAGATTGACTGGGAAGAAAACTGATCTGGAGGCCTTCCTGAGTGGACTTGCCAAGAAGCTGTTTCTTATGCTTGAAGGTAAACCTCTATGCTTGGCAGACATTTCCAATTGTGATTTTTCCATTCGACCATCCCCTTGACTTAGTGATCACCCTTGCAGAATTTTGTCAAAACTTTGAAGAAGAAACTAGCCGGCTGGAGCCAAACCTCGACCCCGTCAATTCTCCGGTGAACGATGAAGTTGCCATGGATGTTCTCCGACTGGAGTCCCGTGTTGCAGCTGTCGTGGACTATCTCGCAAGACTGAAGGCTGCCACATCTCGCATCGACTCAACACTCTGGCCTGAGGAGACACTTCAGAATGATCTTGAGTCGCTGATGGCCCGGTTGAACACGATCCCTGGTCGAGTGCAGGAATGGAAGAAGTCCTCGGCTCGGTGTGGTGCAGATGTTGCTCTGTGTCTTGCCCGAGTCCACTGTAAGGATGCACGAGAAGAGAAGCTGGCGGCTCTTCGGGTGGCCAACACCAAGAAACACGACTTCAGGTCCTTTATGGAAACTTTCCTTGCAGCTGCCACTTGGATCGCCGACGGGATCGACCTTGATGAATTCGTTGCACCTTCCAGTCCTCCACAGGAGGGGTAAAAAACTTCTTCTGGCTCGACGCTTTAAATTTGCCTCGGTATGCCGAGTGGAATTGTAACCGATAAACCTTAACAGGCTTAACGCCTGAGCACTCTCGGTTCCTTTAGATATCGATTCAAACTTGAATTTGGTGCTTGAATACGATTGCTTTTGGCTCGAAACGTCTTTTGCAGGTTCAAAGCAAGGCGCCTTTATTGCAACCGACTTGTTCTTCAGTCCTACTTAGGCGACTGCTTGGACTGCAGCTAAGCCCCTGAGTGAGAGGGTTGCTCTTCACTCGGTAGGATTTTCGTAACTTAGGCGAGCACAGGGCTGCAGCTAAGCCCCCGAGTGAGAGGGTTGCTCCTCACTCGGTAGGATTTTTATAACTTAGGCGAGTGCTTGGACTGCAGCTAAGCCTCCGAGTGAGAGGGTTGCTCTTCACTCGGTAGGATTTTTGTAACTTAGGCGAGCACAGGGCTGCAGCTAAGCCTCCGAGTGAGAGGGTTGCTCCTCACTTGGTAGGATTTTTATAACTTAG
>NC_041390.1:90425418-90505940 GCF_002162155.2 Triticum dicoccoides
TGAGAGGGTTGCTCCTCACTCGGTAGGATTTTTATAACTTAGGCGAGTGCTTGGACTGCAGCTAAGCCTCCGAGTGAGAGGGTTGCTCTTCACTCGGTAGGATTTTTGTAACTTAGGCGAGCATAGGGCTGCAGCTAAGCCCCCGAGTGAGAGGGTTGCTCCTCACTCGGTAGGATTTTGATAACTTAGGCGAAACGGATTCGCAGCTAAGCCCCCGAGTGAGAGGGTTGCTCCTCACTCGGTAGGATTTTTATAACTTAGGCGAAACGGATTCGCAGCTAAGCTCCCGAGTGAGAGGGTTGCTCCTCACTCGGTAGGATTTTTACAAACTTAGGCGAAACGGATTCGCAGCTAAGTCACCCACTGAGGGGGAACTTTATGTGGACAAAAATAAAAAAGTGATAGAGATTATGGAGGAACTATGACACTATTATTTTGAGGTCCATGAACTACAGAAGTATTTTATTGCAACTTATCCGAGTGATAAAACTTAAGTGTAAAATGGGCGGAGTAGCTCTGCGTTCCAAGCTCGGGGCTCGTCGATATTATGCTCGACGTTGTAAAGACGGTACGCCCCGTTGTGGAGAACCTTGGTGACGATGAAGGGGCCTTCCCAAGAAGGAGCAAGCTTGTGTGGTTTGTGCTGATCCACTCGGAGAACCAAATCTCCTTCCTGGAAGGCTCGACCTCTCACATTTCTGGCGTGGAAACGACGCAAATCTTGTTGGTAGATGGTCGAGCGGATCAAAGCCATCTCCCTTTCTTCCTCTAAAAGGTCGACTGCGTCCTGCCGCGCTTGTTCAGCCTCTGCTTCGTTGTAGATTTCAACTCGAGGAGCATTGTGGAGAAGATCACTCGGCAAGACTGCTTCAGCTCCGTAGACCAAGAAGAATGGAGTTCTCCCGGTCGACCGATTAGGTGTGGTCCGCAGTCCCCAAAGTACTGAGGGAAGTTCGTCGACCCAAGCTCCAGCTGCGTGTTTGAGATCACGGATCAGTCGAGGCTTCAATCCCTTAAGAATCAGTCCATTAGCTCGCTCTGCTTGTCCATTCGACTGCGGATGGGCGACTGAAGCGTAGTCGACCCGTGTGCCTTGGGAGCTGCAGAAATCTCTGAATTCCTCCGAGTCAAAGTTCGACCCATTATCCGTAATGATGCTGTGCGGGACTCCATATCTGAATATTAGTTCCCTGATGAAGCTAACAGCAGTACCGGTGTCAAGGCTCTTGATTGGTTTAGCCTCGATCCACTTGGTGAACTTGTCGACTGCCACCAGTACATGCGTGAAGCCACTTCGTCCTGTTCTCAAAGGACCGACCATGTCCAATCCCCATACCGCAAAAGGCCAGACGAGTGGGATGGTCTTCAGAGCCGACGCAGGCTTGTGTGACATATTCGAGTAGAATTGACATCCCTCGCACTTATCCACTATCTCTTTTGCCATTTCATTCGCCTTTGGCCAGTAAAATCCGGCTCGGTATGCTTTGGCCACGATGGTCCGAGAGGACGCATGATGACCACAGGTCCCCGAGTGAATATCATTGAGGATGAGTCGACCTTCTTCCGGTGTTATGCACTTCTGACCGACTCCAGTCGCGCTTTCTCTGTATAATTGTCCTTTGATTACGGTAAAGGCCTTAGATCGACGGACGATTTGTCGAGCCTCTTCCTCATCCTCCGGAAGCTCTTTTCTCAGGATATATGCGACATACGGAACTGTCCAGTCGGGAATGACCACCAAAACCTCCATGATCAAGTCGACCACCGCTGGGACTTCAACTTCAGTCGGATCTGTGGCACTCTTGGGCTGTGTAGTTTCTTCGGTGAAAGGATCTTCTTTGACTGACGGAGTGTGTATATGCTCCAAGAACACACCACTCGGAATGGCTTCTCTCTTGGAACCTATCTTTGCTAGATCATCAGCTGCTTGATTTTTCAGTCGGGGTATATGATGGAGCTCCAACCCCTCGAACTTCTTTTCCAGCTTCCTCACTGCACTGCAGTATCCAGTCATGGCTGGGCTTCTCACGTCCCACTCTTTCATCACCTGATTGACCACTAAATCCGAGTCGCCATAGACCATCAGGCGACGGACGCCGAGTGAAATGGCCATGCGCAACCCATATAAGAGGGCCTCATATTCTGCCTCATTGTTGGAGGAATCAAAGTGAATCTGGAGCACATATCTGAGCTTATCTCCTCTGGGGGAAACCAGGACAACTCCAGCACCGGAACCATTCAACATCTTAGAGCCATCAAAAAACATGTCCAATGCTCCGAGTGAACTTCAGTCGGCTGCTGCTGTTCAATCCACTCGGCAAGGAAATCTGCTATTGCCTGGGACTTAATGGCTTTCTTTGCCTCAAACTTGATATCAAGGGGAAGAAGTGCAATCGCCCATTTGGCCACTCGACCAGTTGCATCTCTGTTGTGCAAAATCTCTGATAGTGGAGCGTCGCTGACGACTGTGATGGAATGATCAGAGAAATAATGAGCAACCTTCTTTGTACTGTGATGGTCCATACACGAGCTTCTGATAATGAGGATATCTCTGCTTGGATGGAGTCAAGACTTCAGACAAATAATACACTGGGCGCTGAACTTTGAGAGCTTTTCCTTCTTCTTCCCGCTCGACCGTTAGCACAGTACTGACGACTTGTCCTGTGGCTGTGATATAGAGCAACAGAGGCTCTTTGCTGATTGGAGCAGCAAGCACCCGCTGGGTGGAGAGCAGAGTTTTGAGCTCGGCAAACGCTGCATCAGCTTCTGGAGTCCACTCGAACTTGTCTGTCTTCTTCATCAGTCGGTAAAGAGGCAATGCCTTTTCACCGAGTCGTGAGATGAATCGACTTAATGCGGCCAAGCATCCAGTAAGCTTCTGGACATCGTGCACTCGCACAGGGCGTTTCATTCGGAGAATAGTGCCAATCTTTTCTGGGTTAGCGTCGATTCCCCGTTCGGAAACGAGAAAACCGAGTAACTTGCCACCAGGAACTCCAAATGTGCACTTTGATGGATTGAGCTTGATATCATATCTTCTGAGGTTGGCAAATGTTTCGGCGAGATCGACGAGCAGGTCGGAACCTTTTCGTGATTTGACAACAATATCATCCATATATGCTTCCACATTCCGACTGATTTGAGTGAGTAGACACTTCTGAATCATTCGCATAAATGTGGCTCCGGCATTCTTGAGACCAAATGGCATGGTGATATAGCAGAAGCACCCGAATGGAGTGATGAAAGCTGTTTTTACCTCATCGGGTCCGTACAGACGGATCTGGTGGTACCCGGAGTAGGCATCTAAAAAGGATAACCTCTCGCATCCCGCGGTCGAGTCAACAATATGATCTATGCGAGGGAGAGGAAAATGATCTTTCGGGCAGGCCCGGTTGATGTGCTTGAAATCAATGCACATTCGGAGCGACTTGTCTTTCTTGGGGACCATGACGACATTAGCGAGCCACTCGGAGTGGTATATCTCTCGGATAAATCCTACCGCCAACAGTCGAGCCACTTCTTCGCCAATGGCTTTTCTCTTCTGGACGGCGGACCGCCGAAGATGCTCTTTGACTGGTTTTGCAGATGAGTCGACTCTTAGGCGATGCTCAGCCAGTCCCCTGGGAACACCTGGCATGTCAGCGGGCTTCCATGCAAAAATGTCCCAGTTCTCACGGAGGAACTGGATGAGCGCTTCTTCCTATTTTGGGTCGAGTGTTGTAGAGATGCGGGTCGGAGCTGCATCGGGGTCGGTCGGGTGAATATGGACAGGCTTCGTCTCACCGGACGACTGGAATGCAAACTCTGTGGCGGGTTTCTTTGATCGCAGCAAGTCACTCGGATCTGCGTTTTGCTTGTATTCCTCGAACTCGACCGCTGTCACCTGGGAATCAGCAATCTTGGAGCCCTTCTGAAAGCACTCTTCTGCCTTTTTCCTATCACCGGTGACAGTGATCACTCCTTTGGGGACGGGCATCTTCAATTTGAGGTACACGTAACATGGTCGAGCCATGAACCGTGCGTAAGCTGGTCTCCCCAAAATGGCATGATATGCACTCTGAAAATCCACGACCTCAAACGTCAACTTTTCTTTGCGAAAATGCTTCGAATCACCAAACACCACGTCCAGGGCTATTTGGCCGAGTGACTCGGCTTTCTTTCCTGGAATAACCCCATGAAAGCTCATGTTACTAGTGCTCAGTCGGGACATCGGAATGCCCATACCTTTCAATGTGTCTGCATACAATAAGTTCAGCCCACTTCCACCATCCATCAGCACCTTTGTCAGTCGAGTGCCTTCGACAACTGGATCGACCACCAAAGCTTGCCTCCCAGGGGTGGCAATATGAGTCGGGTGATCAGATTGGTCGAATGTGATGGGTGTTTGAGACCACTTCAGATAATTTGCTTTTGCGGGGGCAACCATGTTCACCTCTCGGTTAATCACTTTCAGTCGACTTCTGCTTTCCACATCTGCAAAGATCATCAGAGTGGAGTTGATATGCGGATATCCTCCCTCACTGTCCTCCTTGTCTTCGGCCTTGTCCGACTCCTTCTCCTTGTCCTTAGACTGTTTTCCCTGAAACTGCTGGATCAGGAGTCGACATTGGCGAGTGGTGTGCTTCGGGTAGATGATATTCCCCTCTTCGTCTTTCTTCGTATGGATGTGACATGGCATATCCATTACGTCGTTCCCTTCTTTATCCTTTACCTTCTTGGGGCTCCAGGATCCTTTTGGTTTCCCCTTAAACTTTCCTTGAGACACGGCCAGAGCCTCTCCAGGAGCTGCCGGTTCAGCCTTCCGCTTCTGTTTCCGACTGGTGTTTCCTTTTTCCGACTGACTCGGCTTGTGCTTGCCGCTTAGGAGTCGGTCTTCTTCTTCGCCGTTGGCGTACTTGGTAGCAATCTCCATCATCCGACTCAAGGTCATGTCACCGGTTCGACCAAACTTCAAACTCAGTTCTCTGTTCTTGACGCCGTCTTTGAAGGCGCAGACTGCCTGATGATCGGACACATTCTCCATAGTGTGGTGCAAAGTGATCCACCTCTGAATATACTCTCTGAGAGTCTCATTAGTTTTCTGCACGCAGACTTGCAACTCTGTCAATCCAGCTGGTCGCTTGCAAGTTCCTTCAAACGTCCTGACGAACACTCGGGACAGATCTTCCCAAGTGTAAATGCTGCTAGGAGGTAACTGAGTCAACCATGCCCTGGCAGAACCTTCCAACATGAGGTGCGGCTCTGATAGCTCTGCTGAAACATTCAGGACCAAAAACATGCACTCGACTGCTTGTGGGTACATCTCTGTCGAGTCCACCTCGATGGGCTCGGTTCCGGTCAACCAACCCTTGTACGATAATGGATCGCGCGTCGAAGCCTGGTTCTTTGGGGTCGACTGGAACCCTATGCCCTGTACTGTACTGACGCCTATCATCTGGTTGCCGAGGAGCGTAAGACCCACCCCTCGGAGGGGAATAGGGCACTCGACGCCTATCATCTTGGTCGAGTCTGTCGCCATATTGATCTCGCCGATTCTCGCGCCCTTCACGCCGCGGAGGCGATCTGGGGCTATGAGCCGACTGAACCGTATTCACAGTGACAGATCGACTGTGAATTCTGTTGCGCGACTGAGACACGGCTGAATTCTGATCTCCTGCTGCCCGGAGCAGATCCCTGATCTGCAGCAAACCTCTGCCAGCTTCCGACTGCGAAGGCTGGATGGACTCTGCTATACGGGTCGCAGCTGCTAAATTCTGAATTGGGGTTCGATATACCTGAGTCGGCGGGAAGAGTTGACGTCGACTGTTGTCGGGAACTCGTTGCCGCGCGCGCTCGTCGAGAGCTCGCTGAAGGTTCTCCAGTCGAGTGCGCTCGGCCAAATTGGCCAGACGCGCCTCCTCCAAGGCACGAGCCTCGGGGGTTTCTCCTGCGATGGGAATACGCAGGGGATCCTCGTTCCTGCGGCGAAGTTCCTCTCTTTGCAGAGAGTCGAGTGGCTTGGGCTGGTACTCTTCGTAGCCTCGTGTAGGGTCGCCGCCGTCACCTGCTCCACCACCACGGGCGAAGCCAGGGGGACTGTGGGGCCCGTCGACCATCAAGATTTCCGCCGCTGGATCACTGCTACCGCACTCGGATGCAGTCTCTACGGAGCCAGTCGACAGATCGAACAAGCCGTAGAGAGGTTCGTCGGGCTCGATTGCCGCAACTTGGGTGGTGGCCGATTGGCGAGCCACCGCGTGCCTCACCCATCGCTGAAGCCTCGACCGGACCGAGCGCTTGTGCTGGCGGGATACCGGGAGGGTGGACGATGGAGGGGCCAACCGATACTGGGTCGACGGTTGCCGCAGCAGAAAGCCGCGGACATATGCACGAAAATGCGTCGCACCGCGGATGGGGAGCGCATCAACGTCGAGCGGAGCATCATGGAGCCACGCGGAGTCGTCGGCGAAGAAGGTGAGAGTGCCGAGACGGATCTCTTGACCCCCGACCAAAGCTCCAGCAGACACCATGATGAAAGTACTCGGAAGAATCGCAACTTCTCCACAAAATCGCTAAAACACCTGCCCCACGGTGGGCGCCAACTGTCGTGGTTCTAAGCCTGACAGTAGAGTGGGGGTAGGTATGGAGAGGCAAGGTCCTAGCTATGGAGAGGTTGTAAGCACAAAGGATGTACGAGTTCAGGCCCTTCTCAGAGGAAGTAACAGCCCTACGTCTCGGAGCCCGGAGGCGGTCGAGTGGATTATGAGTATATGAATTACACGGTGCCGAACCCTTCTGCCTGTGGAGGGGGGTGGCTTATATAGAGCGCGCCAGGACCCCAGCCAGCCCACGCAGGAGAGGGTTTAAGGTGAGTTAAGTCTGGGGCGTTACTGGTAACGCCCAATATAAAGTGCCTTTACTATCATAAAGCCTACTTGATTACAGGCCGTTGCAGTGCAGAGTGTCTCTTGACTTTCCGGTAGTCGAGTGAGTCTTCGTGGTCGAGTCCTTCAAGTCAGTCGAGTGCGTCCCTCGTTGGTCAACTGGAAGGTGACTTCTTCTAAGGGTGTCCTTGGGTAAGGTACTTGTATCAGGTCCATGACCCTACCCTAGGTACATAACCCCATCAGCCAACGTTTTAGTTTCTGAGGTGAGAGTGAAGAAGATGTCAAAGTCACCACTTACACAAAATGGCGATATAATACTTACCCAAAATTGTGGCATACAAAAATTTAGCTTTTATTAATCTCTATCTATTCTTAATGGAGCAGTTGGTAATCTCGTTTCCAAGTTTGTTTTCCTCCCACCATTTTCGTCCATTTTTTTTCGCTGGTTTTTTTGTCCCCCTCCCACCACCCCTCTCCCACCTGCGCAGCCAAAAAACCAACCCGCAAAAAACCATACCTATCGATCCCCTCGACGACACAGAGCCGTCGTCCTCTCGTGCAATCTCGCTGCCGCCACCCTCCGATCCGCTCCTCCTCTCCCGAGGATACGCAGCTGCATCAGCCGACGCCGATCCGGGCAGACGCGGCCGTCGTGGATCACGAGGACACCGCCATGACCGGCGCCTAGGATACATCGCCCGTCACGGATTAGCATCCCCAGGACGCCGCCGCCGCCGTGGATCCACTGCCACGCACAGCTCGGGCCCAAGCCGTGTGCGCCCTTTGTCTGGATGTTGATCGGGGGCGACATGAGGAGGGACAAGGTAGAGAAAGGGGGTCAGATTAGCGCCGCAGTAGAGGTGAGTGAAGGGGGCGGGGTTGCATCAGCCGCCGAGATGCGCGAGGGGATCGGATCTGTGCAAAGCGGATTCATCAAAGCACTTCGCTCCCGCTGCCTTTGGCCTGATGCTTAGATGAATTGATGCGTAAGTTTGAATCCTTTCATTTTTCACTTCTCTAATGGGTGGCTGATGGCTTAATGCTTTGATGGATCGATGCATGCTAGAACTGGCTGATATGTGCGTGTGTGTGCACATTTTTTTCTTTTGATCTTTGTAGAGATTCGTTCAGCTTCTTTGCTTATGGATTTCTTCATTCTTCTGTCTGCGTGTGTCACTCTGTTGCCGAATGATCTGGTGATTTTTTTCTTTGTGTGCAGAGATGTGATGTATGCACGTCATGGTACACATAGGGTTTTGATTTGCTTTCCTTGACTGCAGAAGATGTTATTACGATGAGCCAGGTCATGGTACACAGGCTAACTAAACAAGCTTCTGTTGTTTTATTGTTGGTCGTTCCCGTCTACTGCTGCCAACAGTCAACTTTCTGCAGGGTTTTTATTTCTTTCTCTTCCAACGAAAGCTCCTTTTTGTCACTTATTAATTAGTTGATGCATGTGGAGATTTTCGATACTAGGAGAACCAAGTTTAAATATGTGCAATTCCATCTATCTATCATCAATGTCGGGTGAGGTTAGACTACAAGGAAGACTAGATATTAAGCTTGTCCATTCTGAATCTGAAGTGACTACTGTTATAAATAATGCTACTTGAGTACCTGGTTGATTGGTTTTGTTTATTGTGGCATTGAGTAGCCTACTACATTAGTGGTGTCAGCTATATTTTGTAAGTTTGTTATCGATTCCATTTGGTTATATGTGTGTGTGATTGAAAGATAATGGTTTAGATATGAATTGCTACGGTTTTATATGACACTCTTTGATTTGTGCTACTAGGTCTGCCGCTGCGTGCATGGCAACATGAGGTGTCGCAATCGGCTTGGTATGCTGGTGGATGATGTCAGCTATATTTTGTAAGTGATTTTTTTCTTTGTGTGCAGAGATGTGATGTATGCACGTGATGGTACACATAGGGTTTTGATTTGCTTTCCTTGGCCGTAGAAGATGTTATTATGATGAGCCAGGTCATGGTACACAGGCTAACTAAATAAGCTTCTGTTGTTTTATTGTTGGTCGTTCCCGTCCACTGCTGCCAACAGTCAATTTTCTGCAGGGTTTTTATTTCTTTCTCTTCCATCAAAAGCTCCTTTGTGCCACTGATTAATTAGTTGATGCATGTGGAGATTTTCGATACTAGGAGAACCAAGTTTAAATATGTGCAATTTCATCTATCTAGCATCAATGTCGGGTGAGGTTAGACTACAAGGAAGACTAGATATTAAGCTTGTCCATTCTGAATCTGAAGTGACCACTGTTGTAAATAATGCTACTTGAGTACCTGGTTGATTGGTTTTGTTTATTGTGGCATTGAGTAGCCTACTACATTAGTGGTGTCAGCTATATTTTGTAAGTTTGTTATCGATTCCATTTGGTTATATGTGTGTGTGATTGAAAAATAATGGTTTAGATATGAATTTCTACAGTTTTATATTATACTCCCTCCATTCCACAATGTAGTGCTTCCTCTATCCCCGTGCTTCAACTTTGACCGTAAATTTAACTACCAAGACCGATTGCGGCGGGAGCAAAAATTATATCAGTGAATTCGTATTCAAAAGAAGTTTTCAATTATATAATTTTTTCTCTCGACGCAGTTGGTCTCGTTGGTTAAATTTATGGTCAAAGTTAGACCTCGAAAAGCGCAGGCTCACTATATTTTGGAATGGAGGGAGTACTCTTTGATCTGTGCTGCTAGGTCTGCCGCTGCGTGCATGACAACATGAGGTGTCGCAATCGGCATGGTATGCTGATGGATGATGTCAGCTATATTTTGTAAGTGATTGTTTTTCTTTGTGTGCAGAGATGTGATGTATGCACGTCATGGTACACATAGGGTTTTGATTTGCTTTTCTTGATTGCAGAAGATGTTATTACGATGAGCCAGGTCATGGTACACAGGCTAACTAAACAAGCTTCTGCTATTTTATTGTTGGTCGTTCCCGTCCACTGCTGCCAACAGTCAATTTCCTGCAGGGTTTTTATTTTTTTCTCTTCCATCGAAATCTCCTTTTTGCCACTTATTAATTAGTTGATGCATGTGGAGATTTTCGATACTAGGAGAACCAAGTTTAAATATGTGCAATTCCATCTACTAGCATCAATGTCGGGTGAGGTTAGACTACAAGGAAGACTAGATATTAAGCTTGTCCATTCTGAATCTGAAGTGACTACTGTTGTAAATAATGCTACTTGAGTACCTGGTTGATTGGTTTTATTTATTGTGGCATTGAGTAGTGAAAGCACAAGTGCTCCCTGGGTGATTTTGATAATTAATGACAACATATCTCTTGTTGGACTAATACTTTTACCTAGTATGTTTTAGACAAGTTCAACAAATTAAGTGGCATGAACTAAAGGATGTGGAACCCCTTCAAGATGCTAAGGACAAAGGATTAGCTCAAGCTTCAAGATCAAGACTCTACATTTTCTATTTTAGCGATCCAAGATCATGTTGAGTCTATAGGAAAAGCCAATACTATCAAGAGGGGATGAGGTGTTGCGTAATGGCTTGTGTCGGTGTCAAAACCGGCGGATCTCGGGTAGGGGGTCCCGAACTATGCGTCTAGGCCGGATGGTAATAGGAGGCAGGGGACACGATGTTTTACCCAGGTTCGGGCCCTCTTGATGGAGGCAAAACCCTACGTCCTGCTTGATTAATATTGATGATATGGGTAGTACAAGAGTAGATCTGCCACGAGATCAGAGAGGCTAAACCCTAGAAGCTAGCCTATGGTATGATTTTATATTGTGATTGCTGTCCTACGGACCTAAACTCTTCGGTTTATATAGACACCGGAGAGGGTTAGGGTTACACAAGGTCGGTTACAAAGGAGGAGATATCTATATCCGTATTGCCTAGCTTGCCTTCCACGCCAAGTAGAGTCCCATCCGGACACGAGATGAAGTCTTCAATTTTGTATCTTCATAGTCTAACAGTCCGGCCAATGGATATAGTCCGGCTATCCGGAGACCCCCTAATCCAGGACTCACTCGGTAGCCCCCGAACCAGGCTTCAATGACGATGAGTCCGACGCGCAGTATTGTCTTCGGCATTGCAAGGCGGGTTCCTCTCCAAATTCTGTGTACCTGTTGAAATAGTGTCCGGTTTCTTGTGAATGTTGCACTCCTTGGCTTCCACGCCCAATAATGGCCACTTTCCACGTGCCGGGCGAATGTGAAGAGCCAGGGTGTTTTCACATTTACCCCCTAGCTGTGTGAATGAGCCACATATTAAAAAGGCGAGGATTCAGATCCAAATCACACCATCCTCCCTTGGCGAGCCTTCATCGTAGCGCGCCTGACAGAGATCCATTCCATCATGGCCGGTCGACGCAGCTCCTCCTCTCGCTCCCCTAGCTCCAAGCCTGGAGATTGGGAGAGATGTTCCGTCCCACACAGCAAATTAGTGATCCTTCAGACCAAGGGATTTCTTCCCCCAGCATACATGGTCCCGGTTGTTGGAAATATGCCCTAGAGGCAATAATAAAATGGTTATTATTATATTTCTTTGTTCATGATAATTGTCTATTGTTCATGCTATAATTGTGTTATCCGGAAATCGTAATACATGTGTGAATACATAGACCACAACACGTCCCTAGTGAGCCTCTAGTTGACTAGCTCGTTGATCGAAAAGATACTCATGGTTTCCTGACTATGGACATTGGATGTCATTGATAACGGGATCACATCATTAGGAGAATGATGTGATGGACAAGACCCAATCCTAAGCATAGCTCAAAGATCGTGTAGTTCGTTTGCTGTAGCTTCTCCGAATGTCAAGTATCATTCCTTAGACCATGAGATTGTGTAACTCCCGGATACCGTAGGAGTTCTTTGGGTGTGCCAAATGTCACAATGTAACTGGGTGACTATAAAGGTACACTACAGGTATCTCCGAAAGTGTCTGTTGGGTTGGCACGAATCGAGACTGGGATTTGTCACTCCGTATGACGGAGAGGTATCTCTGGGCCCACTCGGTAATGCATCATCATAATGAGCTCAATGTGATCAAGTGGTTGATCACGGGATCATGCATTACGGTACGAGTAAAGTGACTTGCCGGTAACGAGATTGAACGAGGTATTGGGATACCGACGATCGAGTCTCGGGCAAGTAACGTACCGATTGACAAAGGGAATTGTATACGGATTGATTGAATCCTCGACATCATGGTTCATCCGATGAGATCATCGTGGAGCATGTGGGATCCAACATGGGTATCCAGATCCCGCTGTTGGTTATTGACCGGAGAGGCGTCTCGGTCATGTGTGCATGTCTCCTGAACCCGTAGGGTCTACACACTTAAGGTTCGGTGACGCTAGGGTTGTTGAGATAGCATACGGTAACCCGAAAGTTGTTCGGAGTCCTGGATGAGATCCCGGACGTCACAAGGAGTTCCGAATGGTCTGGAGGTAAATATTTATATATAGGAAATCAAGTTTCGGCCATCGGGAAAGTTTCGGGGGTAATCGGTATTGTACCGGGACCACCGGAAGGGTCCCGGGGGTCCACCGGGTGGGGCCACCTATCCCGGAGGGCCCCATGGCCTGAAGTGGGAGGGGAACCAGCCCCTAGTGGGCTGGTGCGCCCCCCTTGAGCCTCCCCCTGCGCCTAGGGTTGGAAACCCTATGGGTGGGGGGCGCCACCCTTGCCTTGGGGGGCAAGGCACCCCTTGGACGCCGCCCCCCTAGGAGATTGGATCTCCTAGGGCCGGCGCCCCCCTAGGGCCCCTATATATAGTGGGGGGGGGAGGGAGGGCAGCTGCACCTAAGCCCCTGGCCTCTCCCTCTCCCTCCCGTGACACTCCTCCGTCTCCCTGCGCTTAGTGAAGCCCTGCCGAGATCACCGTTGCTTCCACCACCACGCCGTCGTGCTGCTGGGTCTTCATCAACCTCTCCTTCCCCCTTGCTAGATCAAGAAGGAGGAGACGTCTTCCCAACCGTACGTGTGTTGAACGCGGAGGTGCTATCCGTTCGGCACTTGGTCATCGGTGATTTGGATCACGACGAGTATGACTCCATCAACCCCGTTCTCTTGAATGCTTCCGCGCGCGATCTACAAGGGTATGTAGATGCACTCCTCTCTCCCTCGTTGCTAGATGACTCCATAGATTGATCTTGGTGATGCATAGAAAATTTTAAAATTCTGCTACGTTCCCCAAAAGTGGCATCATGAGCTAGGTCTATGCGTAGTTACTATGCACGAGTAGAATGCAAAGCAGTTGTGGGCGTCGATATTGTCAATTATCTTGCCATTACTAGTCTTATCTTGATTCGGCGGCATTGTGGGATGAAGCGGCCCGGACCAACCTTACACGTACGCTTACGTGAGACCGGTTCCACCGACTAACATGCACTAGTTGCATAAGGTGGCTGGCGGGTGTCTGTCTCTCCCACTTTAGTCGGATCGGATTCGATGAACAGGGTCCTTATGAAGGGTAAATAGAAATTGGCAATTCACGTTGTGGTTTTGGCGTAGGTAAGAAACGTTCTTGCTAGAAACCTATAGCAGCCACGTAAAAACTTGCAACAACATTAGAGGACGTCTAACTTGTTTTTGCAGCAAGTGTTTTGTGATGTGATATGGCCAAAGGATGTGATGAATGATATATGTGATGTATGAGATGATCATGTTCTTGTAATAGGAATCACGATTTGCATGTCGATGAGTATGACAACCGGCAGGAGCCATAGGAGTTGTCTTTATTTATTTATGACCTGCATGTCAACATAAACGTCATGTAATTACTTTATTTTATTGCTAAAGCGTTAGCCATAGTAGTAGAAGTAATAGATGACGAGACAACTTCAAGAAGACATGATGATGGAGATCATGATGATGGAGATCATGGTGTCATGCCGGTGACAACGATGATCATGAAGCCCCGAAGATGGAGATCAAAAGGAGCAAATGATATTGGCCATATCATGTCACTATTTGATTGCATGTGATGTTTATCATGTTTTACATCTTATTTGCTTAGAACGACGGTAGCTTAAATAAGATGATCCCTCGTAATAATTTCAAGTAAGTGTTCCCCCTAACTATGCACCGTTGCGAAGGTTCGTTGTTTCGAAGCACCACGTGATGATCGGGTGTGATAGATTCTAGCGTTCGAATACAACGGGTGTAAGCCACATTTACACACGCAATACACTTAGGTTGACTTGACGAGCCTAGCATGTACAGACATGGCCTCGGAACACAGAAGACCGAAAGGTCGAGCATGAGTCATATAGAAGATACGATCAACATGAAGATGTTCACCGATGTTGGCTAGTCCGTCTCACGTGATGATCGGACACGGCCTAGTTAACTCGGATCATGTTTCACTTAGATGACTAGAGGGATGTCTATCTGAGTGGGAGTTCATAAAGTAATTTGATTAGATGAACTTAATTATCATGAACTTAGTCTAAAATCTTTACAATATGTCTTGTAGATCAAATGGCCCACGTTGTCCTCAACTTCAATGCGTTCCTAGAGAAAACCAAGCTGAAAGATGATGGCAGCAACTATACGGACTGGGTCCGGAACCCGAGGATCATCGTCATATCTGCCAAGAAAGATTATGTCCTAGAAGCACCGCTAGGTAATGCACCTGTCCCAGAGAACCAAGACGTTATGAACGCTTGGCAATCACGTGCCGATGATTACTCCCTCGTTCAGTGCGGCATGCTTTATAGCTTAGAACCGGGGCTCCAAAAGCGTTTTGAGAGACACAGAGCATATGAGATGTTCGAAGAGCTGAAAATGGTTTTCCAAGCTCATGCTCGGGTCGAGAGATATGAAGTCTCCGACAAGTTCTTCAGCTGTAAGATGGAGGAAAATAGTTCTGTCAGTGAGCACATACTCAAAATGTCTGGGTTGCATAACCGCTTGACTCGGCTGGGAGTTAATCTCCTGGATGACGCGGTCATTGACAGAATCCTTCAGTCGCTTCCACCGAGCTACAAGAGCTTTGTGATGAACTTCAATATGCAGGGGATGGAAAAGACCATTCCTGAGGTATATTCAATGCTGAAATCAGCGGAGGTAGAAATCAAAAAGGAACATCAAGTGTTGATGGTGAATAAAACCACTAAGTTCAAGAAAGGCAAGGGTAAAAAGAACTTCAAGAAGGACGGCAAGGGAGTTGCCGCGCCCGGTAAGCAAGCTGCCGGGAAGAAGCCAAAGAATGGACCCAAGGCCGAGACTGAGTGTTTTTATTGCAAGGGAAGTGGTCACTGGAAGCGGAACTGCCCCAAATACTTAGCGGACAAGAAGGCCGGCAACACTAAAGGTATATGTGATATACATGTAATTGATGTGTACCTTACCAGTACTCGTAGTAGCTCCTGGGTATTTGATACCGGTGCGGTTGCTCACATCTATAACTCAAAGCAGGAGTTGCGGAATAAACGGAGACTGGCGAAGGACGAGGTGACGATGCGCGTCAGGAATGGTTCCAAGGTTGATGTGATCGCCGTCGGCATGCTACCTCTACCTTTACCTACAGGATTAGTTTTAAACCTCAATAATTGTTATTTAGTGCCAGCTTTGAGCATGAACATTGTATCAGGATCTCGTTTAATTCGAGATGGCTACTCATTTAAATCCGAGAATAATGGTTGTTCTATTTATATGAGAGATATGTTTTATGGTCATGCTCCATTGGTGAATGGTTTATTCTTAATGAATCTCGAGCGTAATGTTACACATATTCATAGTGTGAATACCAAAAGATGTAAGGTTGATAATGATAGTCCCACATACTTGTGGCATTGCCGCCTTGGTCACATAGGTGTCAAACGCATGAAGAAGCTCCATGCAGATGGACTTTTGGAGTCTCTTGATTACGAATCATTTGACACGTGCGAACCATGCCTCATGGGTAAAATGACCAAGACTCTGTTCTCAGGAACAATGGAGCAAGCAACCAACTTATTCGAAATCATACATACTGATGTGTGCGGTCCAATGAGTGTTGAGGCTCGCGGTGGCTATCGTTATGTTCTTACCCCCACAGATGACTTGAGTAGATATGGGTATGTCTACTTAATGAAACACAACTCTGAGACCTTTGAAAAGTTCAAGGAATTTCAGAGTGAGGTTGAGAATCAACGTGACAAGAAAATCAAGTTCTTACGATCAGATCATGGGGGAGAATACTTGAGTCACGAATTTGGCACACACTTAAGAAAATGTGGAATAGTTTCATAACTCACGCCGCCTAGAACACCTCAGCGTAATGGTGTGTCCGAACGTCGTAATCGCACTCTATTGGATATGGTGCAATCTATGATGTCTCTTACCGATCTACCGCTATCATTTAGAGACTGCCGCGTTCACTTTAAATAGGGCTCCGTCGAAATCCGTTGAGACGACACCGTATGAATTATGGTTTGGGAAGAAACCTAAGCTGTCGTTTCTAAAAGTTTGGGGATGCGATGCTTATGTCAAGAAACTTCAACCTGAAAAGCTTGAACCCAAATCGGAAAAATGCGTCTTCATAGGATACCCTAAAGAAACTATTGGGTATACCTTCTACCTCAGATCCGAAGGCAAGATCTTTGTTGCCAAGAATGGGTCCTTTCTAGAGAAAGAGTTTCTCTCGAAAGAAATAAGTGGGAGGAAAGTAGAACTTGATGAGGTATTACCTCTTGAACCGGTAAGTGGCACAACTCAGGAAAATGTTCCTGAGGTGCCTGCACCGACTAGAGAGGAAGTTAATGATGATGATCATGAAACTTCAGATCAAGTTGCTACTGAACTTCGTAGGTCCACAAGGACACGTTCCGCACCAGAGTGGTACGGCAACCCTGTCTTGGAAATCATGTTGTTAGACAACGGTGAACCTTCGAACTATGAAGAAGCGATGGCGGGCCCGGATTCCGACAAATGGCTGGAAGCCATGAAATCCGAGATAGGATCCATGTATGAAAACAAAGTATGGACTTTGACTGACTTGCCCGATGATCGGCGAGCCATAGAAAATAAATGGATCTTTAAGAAGAAGACAGACGCGGATGGTAAACTAACCATCTATAAAGCTCGGCTTGTCGCTAAGGGTTATCGACAAGTTCAAGGGGTTGACTATGATGAGACTTTCTCACCCGTAGTGAAGCTGAAGTCCGTCCGAATCATGTTAGCAATTGCCGCATTCTATGATTATGAAATATGGCAAATGGACGTCAAAACGGCATTCCTTAATGGTTTCCTTAAGGAAGAATTGTATATGATGCAGCCGGAAGGTTTTGTCGATGCTAAGAATGATGACAAGGTGTGCAAGCTCCAACGCTCGATTTATGGGCTGGTGCAAGCATCTCGGAGTTGGAACATTCGTTTTGATGAGATGATCAAAGCGTTTGGGTTTATGCAGACTTATGGAGATGCCTACATTTACAAGAAAGTGAGTGGGAGCTCTGTAGCATTTCTCATATTGTATGTGGATGACATACTATTGATGGGAAATGATATAGAATTCTTGGAAAGCATAAAGGCCTACTTGAACAAGTGTTTTTCAATGAAGGACCTTGGAGAAGCTGCTTATATATTAGGCATCAAGATCTATAGAGATAGATCGAGACGCCTCATTGGTCTTTCACAGAATATGCACCTTGACAAGATATTGAAGAAGTTCAAAATGAATCAGTCAAAGAAGGGGTTCTTGCCTGTATTGCAAGGTACGAGATTGAGCACAGCTCAATGCCCGACCACCACAGAAGATAGAGAAAAGATGAGTGTCGTCCCCTATGCCTCGGCCATAGGGTCTATCATGTATGCTATGTTGTGTACCTGACCCGATGTAAACCTTGCCGTAAGTTTGGTAGGAAGGTACCAAAGTAATCCCGGCATGGAACACTGGACAGCGGTCAAGAATATCCTGAAGTACCTGAAAAGGACTAAGGATATGTTTCTCGTTTCTGGAGGTGACGAAGAGCTCGTCGTAAAGGGTTACGTCGATGCTAGCTTCGACACAGATCCGGATGACTCTAAGTCACAAACCGGATACGTGTATATTTTGAATGGCGGGGCAGTAAGCTGGTGCAGTTGCAAGCAAAGCGTTGTGGCGGGATCTACATGTGAAGCAGAGTACATGGCGGCCTCGGAGGCAGCACGAGAAGCAGTCTGGGTGAAGGAGTTCATTACCGACCTAGGAGTCATACCCAATGCGTCGGGCCCGATGACTCTCTTCTGTGACAACACAAGAGCTATTGCCCTTGCCAAGGAGCCCAGGTTTCATAGGAAGACCAGGCATATCAAGCGTCCATTCAACTCCATTCGTGAAAGTGTTCAAAATGGAGACATAGAGATTTGTAAAGTACATACGGACCTGAATGTGGCAGATCCGTTGACTAAACCTCTCCCTAGAGCAAAACATGATCAACACCAGAACTGCATGGGTGTTCGATTCATCACAATGTAACTAGACTATTGACTCTAGTGCAAGTGGGAGACTGTTGGAAATATGCCCTAGAGGCAATAATAAAATGGTTATTAGTATATTTCTTTGTTCATGATAATTGTCTATTGTTCATGATATAATTGTGTTATCCGGAAATCGTAATACATGTGTGAATACATAGACCACAACGCGTCCCTAGTGAGCCTCTAGTTGACTAGCTCGTTGATCAAAAGATAGTCATGGTTTCCTGACTATGGACATTGGATGTCATTGATAACGGGATCACATCATTAGGAGAATGATGTGATGGACAAGACCCAATCCTAAGCATAGCTCAAAGATCGCATAGTTCGTTTGCTGTAGCTTTTTCGAATGTCAAGTATCGTTCCTTAGACCATGAGATTGTGCAACTCCCGGATAGGAGTGCTTTGGGTGTGCCAAACGTCACAACGTAACTGGGTGACTATAAAGGTACACTACAGGTATCTCCGAAAGTGTCTGTTGGGTTGGCACGAATCGAGACTGGGATTTGTCACTCCATATGACGGAGAGGTATCTCTGGGCCCACTCGGTAATGCATCATCATAATGAGCTCAATGTGATCAAGTGGTTGATCACAGGATCATGCATTACGGTACGAGTAAAGTGACTTGCCGGTAACGAGATTGAACGAGGTATTGGGATACCGACGATCGAGTCTCGGGCAAGTAACGTACCGATTGACAAAGGGAATTGTATACGGATTGATTGAATCCTCGACATCGTGGTTCATCTGATGAGATCATCATGGAGCATGTGGGAGCCAACATGGGTATCCAGATCCCGCTGTTGGTTATTGACCGGAGAGGTGTCTCGGTCATGTCTGCATGTCTCCCGAACCCGTAGGGTCTACACACTTAAGGTTGGGTGACGCTAGGGTTGTTGAGATATTAGCATATGGTAACCCGAAAGTTGTTAGGAGTCCCGGATGAGATCCCGGACGTCACGAGGAGTTCCGGAATGGTCCGGAGGTAAAGATTTATATATAGGAAGTCAAGTTTCAGCCATCGGGAAAGTTTCAGGGGTAATCGGTATTGTACCGGGACCACCGGAAGGGTCCCGGGGGTCCACCGGGTGGGGCCACCTATCCTGGAGGGCCCCATGGGATGAAGTGGGAGGGGAACCAGCCCCTAGTGGGCTGGTGCGCCCCCCCCCCTTGGGCCTCCCCCTGCGCCTAGGGTTGGAAACCCTAGGGGTAGGGGGCGCCACCCTTGCCTTGGGGGGCAAGGCACCCCTTGGCCGCCGCCCCCCCTAGGAGATTGGATCTCCTAGGGCCGGCGCCCCCCTAGGGCCCCTATATATAGTGGGGGAGGGAGGGAAGCCGCACCTAAGCCCCTGGCCTCTCCCTCTCCCTCCCGTGACACTCCTCCGTCTCCCTGCGCTTAGCGAAGCCCTGCCGAGATCATCGTTGCTTCCACCACCACGCCGTCGTGCTACTGGATCTTCATCAACCTCTCCTTCCCCCTTGCTGGATTAAGAAGGAGGAGACGTCTTCCCAACCGTACATGTGTTGAACGCGGAGATGCTATCCGTTCGGCACTTGGTCATCGGTGATTTGGATCACGACGAGTACGACTCCATCAACCCCGTTCTCTTGAACGCTTCCGCGCGCGATCTAAAAGGGTATTTAGATGCAATCCTCTCTCCCTCATTGCTAGATGACTCCATAGATTGATCTTGGTGATGCATAGAAAATTTTAAAATTCTGCTACGTTCCCCAACACTGGTTCGAGCCGGGCTCGCCACCTATAATGGCGGAGAGCCTTCCCAATCCCTCCAAGGGAGAGCGGGTATGCCTTGTCCCTTATTTGGTAAGAGGGCTCGGATTCCCAATTCATCCATTTCTCCGGGGGCTCCTGGAGTTCTACGGCCTCCAGTTGCACAACCTTACGCCTGCCTCCATGCTGCATATCGCGGGATTCGTAGCCCTTTGCGAGTTGTTTTTGGGCCGTGAGGCTCATTTCGCTCTGTGGAAGAAGCTGTTCGGCCTTGTGCCCTGTTCTCAGAAGGGGTCAATATATCAAGTGGGCGGAGCCGAAGTGTGGCGTGTTGCCGGGACCGGATACCTGTCCGGAACCCCAAAGAAGACGTCCGAAGACTGGCCTTCAGAATGGTTTTATATAGAAGACGTCCCCCTCCTGGATCCTATTCGGATCGGCCTTCCTGAGTTCGACAACACCCCTTTGAAGAAGCGCCGGAGCTGGCATCCACGGAGCTCCCTGGAGGAACATGACAGGGACGTTCTTTACCTGATGAGCCGGATAAGTTTTTTAGCTCGATCCGGATTGACCATGATTGAGGTCATGGCCATATGTATCATGCGGGGGGGTGCAGCCGCTTCAGTATAGAGGCCACCCCATGTGGGATTTCAACGGGGAGGATGACGCCACCCGCTACGGCCGTAAAGGGCCGGGATCGGTTGCTGATCTAATAAAGATCTTATCCACTTTGTACAAGGGAGAAGAGGAGGAATTCCTTCATGTCAACCCGCAGGGCGGATTTTCTATGTACAATCCTCCGAGCTGGGTAAGTGGAGACTTTTTCTCGCCCATCTGTTTCATATTTCCGCAGTTAAGTATTTAGTCTAGCGATTTCTACGCAGGAACTGCGCCAGGCTGTAAGGGAGATAAACAACCCCCCTCCACAAGCCGAGGACCCTGGACGGTCCCTCGACCCGGCCTCCCAAGAGGATCCGGACATATCTGTGGAGCTGATCGATGGGGTGTTTTACCAATCGAGCAATGATAATGCTTTGGTGGCCATTATGGCCAATTACCCTGGGCTAGTTCCAGCCTCACAGGTGACTGAGACCGAAGTACCAGCACTTCAAAAGGGATCCGTCCTTGCATATTTTTGATCGCCGTATAACAGCCGTGTTTTGCAGGGGAGGTCTTCGAGGCAGAAGGCCGAGCCTGCGGCGACTGGCTAACAAGGGGCCGCGAGGCCAGGCAGGCTGAAAAGACCCGCAGTACGGATTGAGACACCGGCGCAGCGGTACGACACGCCGTCTTTATTGCAAGACATTATTCTCAGAGGCGTATTAACGCCCATTCCTTCTTTTCAGGAAAAAGAGCGCTCGCCGGACTATACCCGGAGAGGCTACCAATCGCGCCTCCACAAGCCAGGCTCCAAGGCCGGATTCGGAGGCGGGAACGAATACGAGGCGTGCGCCGGGTGCTCCTCCGACAGAGGATGCGGATAAACTGTCCGCCACCAATTCCGAGGTGGAAAGTGCCATGAACCACAGGCATCGTTGGACTGTTCTTCGTGATGCTTGTTTCTCCCAAGAGGCATTGGATGCCTTCAACTCGGGAGACGCACACCCCCGTGCCGCTTAAAATGGTCTAGCCAGAGCCATGGAGCAGTATGTAAAAGACATACGGGTGAGAAAATTTGGTGATTATATAAATCAGTAGCCCCTGAGACTTGAAGCAGTTAGGATAACTGATTTAAGGATCATTTGTTATGCAGGTTCTTACAAAAAAGAATACTCAACTGTCCCAGGAGCTAGAAGAGTGCAAAGCCCAACTTCAGGCCGCACTGGCCGCAACAGGGGAGCCCAAAGAGACCCCCTCTGGTAACATATCCTTCAAATGATAATATCATATAGAATACGCTGTGTATGCAGATCTGATGATAAAATTGAAGATGACACTAGAGTAAATCCGGTTAAGCAACAGCTCCTACGCCAGCTGAAGGCCGGTGAGAACGTGCTTACGAGGGTGAGGCAGGAGAAAAATGATCTCCTAGATGCCAACACCAAGCTGGGCGTGGAACTACAAGATGTTCGTGCCCAACTGTCGGACTCTGTTAAGGAAAATCGGCGGCTTCGACGCGACATATTTAGTAAGTGCTTGAACGAACTTTGAAAAAGAGTTTGGCGAGGAAGCTGGCTGACACAGTTATGTCTGTAGGTATGCTAACAGGTCATCCTGCCGAGGAAATGCCTGGTTCAACGGGTGACCTTCTTCCCGAGCTCTCACAGCTGCACGAACGAGTTCGGAAGGTGATGCAAGGCGTCGCCCAGGCCTTGTGGCCATCCGTCTCCATACCCGAAGGCCTTGGAAAGCTTGCAGAAAAGCTAAAGGGAGCGTGGTGGCGCTTCCGATTATGGAAGATATCGGCCTGCCGTCAGGGCGCCAGGGAAGCCTGGGCAATGGTGAAGACACGGTACACGAAGGCTGACCCAAACCACATGGCCGAAGTCGGACCTGTTGGGCCTGATGGGAAGGAGATCCCTGTGAGCTTAGTGTACGTCCAAGTAGAATTGGCCGCAAAGTATTCCCAACAGGACTGTAGACTAGACAGCCTATTAGATGGTATTGAAGAGGAATTCAACCAGTCAAATTGACTATGTAATTTTAAAGTGACATGTATAATGCCTTCTAGCCGGATTGTAGATCGTTTGTCGTGACGAACCTTTTTGCTTCGACCTCGGGACCCGACGGTCCAGAGTGTATCCGAATACCCTCTCGGTTATGTAAGAACCGGGGCATGCGTGGAGACCAGGCATAGGTGTCATTAGTGCTTTATCAGACAAGTGCCCAACTAGTTATGTTATATTACATGGGTAGTAAGAAACATCTTCCAGGGAGAATAATTCTGTTAAGGGTTCCTTTCCCTGGGTAAGCATGCCCTAAAGTGCATGTCCGGACTGCGACAAGAAGCGCAGAAAAAAAAATCTGGGGGCAGATATGGATTATAAATAAAAGTCATCTTTTGTTCACCGACCGAATATTCCCTTAAGAACACTAGCTTTCGGCTTCACCCAGTCTGAGGTACACAAAGGGAGGGGACTAACATAAAGTTCGGTGCTAGGCATAGAATCTTCGAAGCCTGGCTGCGTTCCATGGGTTCGGCTTGAGTCGACTAGTCGATGCATCCCGCAGCCGGTACGCTCCACCGGTCAGAAATTGGTCGATAATGAAGGGACCTTCCCATTTGGGCTTGAGCTTGTTCTTTTTCTTATCCAGCAGCCGTAGAACTATTTTGCCAACGTTATAAGTTTTGGCCCATACTTCTCTGCTTTGGTATCTGCGAGCCTGTTGCTGGTAAAATGCGGAACGGGCTTTGGCTACGGCGCGCTCTCCCTCCAAGGTGTCCAGACTGTCCTACCGATCGAGCTCGGCTTCTCTTTCTTCGTACATGCGCACTCGAGGTGAGTCATGAATTATGTCACAGGGCAGGACTGCCTCTGCGCCGTACACCATAAAAATGGTGTATATCCGGTACTACGATTCAGCGTGGTCCGCAGCCCCCAGAGTACGGAGTCGAGCTCCTCTACCCAGTGCGTGTCAAACTCCGTTAAGGAGCACACTAATCTGGGTTTAATGCCGCTCATTATAAGACCATTTGCTTGTTCGACTTGACCATTGGTGTGTGGGTGATAGACTGAAGCATAATCGAGCTTGATGCCCATTTTGCTGCACCAGAGTTTTACCTCGTCGGCTGTGAAGTTCGTGCCGTTATTAGTGATGATGCTGTGGGGGAAGCTGTAACGGTGTACAACCCCGGATATGAAATCTATCACCTGTCCGGATTCAGCTGTTTTAACTGGTTTAGCCTCTATCCATTTGGTGAATTTATCCACCATGACCAATAAGTATTTTTTCTTGTGGGTTCCCCCTTTAAGGGGTCCAACCATGTCAAGCCCCCAGACCGCGAAGGGCCATGTAATGGGGATTGTTTGGAGGGCGGTGGGTGGCATGTGGCTTTGATTTGCAAAGAGCTGGCAACCGGCGCAACTTTGGACCAAGTCCTATGCATCTGCTCGGGCCGTTGGCCAATAGAATAATGTATGGAAGGCCTTGCTTACAAGAGCCCGGGCTGCGGCGTGATGACCGCCGAGTCCGGCGTGAATTTCTGCCAAAAGGTTCCGCCCTTCCTCTTCGGAGATGCACCTTTCAAGGACTCCGGTAGCGCTTTTTCTACAATTCTCCCTCATGGACCCTGTAGGCCTTGGATCGCCGCACAATGCAGCCTGCCTCATTTTGGTCCTCCGGAAGTTCCTATCTAGTTAGGTAGGCCAGGAATGGTTCTGTCCACGGGGCAATAATGGCCATTATTTCGTGGGTTGAATGTGTTATTTCGGTGGCGTAGCCTCCGATTGTGTCAGAGAGTTCGGTATCGGGTATTTTGGCCTGGTCCGGACTGTTGTTACCGGTGTCCCCTTCCCATGCTACGGATGGCTTGAAGAGCCTTTCCATAAATGTGTTGGGAGGGACCGTGTCGCGTTTTGCACTGATGCGGGCGAGGATATCCTCCGCCTAATTGTTTTCCCGAGCCACATGGTGAAATTCGAGCCCCTCGAACTGAGCTGACATTTTTAGGACGGCATTGCGATAAGCTGCCATTTTCGGATCCTTGGCATCAAAGTCTCCATTTATTTGGGATATCACGAGGTTCGAATCCCCGCGCACCTCTAGGCATTGAATGCCCATGGATACTACCATCCGGAGACCATGTAGAAGGGCCTCATATTCGGCTGCATTGTTGGAGTCCGTATACATTATCTGTAGTATGTATTGAACGGTATCTCCTGTTGGGGACGTCAAAACGATGCCAGCCCCCAGATCAGCCAACATTTTGGAGCCGTCGAAGTGCATGATCCAGTTTGAATATGTGCCGTACTCTTTGGGGAGTTCGGCTTCCGTCCACTCAGCGACAAAGTCATCCAAAACTTGTGACTTAATAGCTCGCCGTGGCTTGTAAGTTATGTAGAATAGGAGGAGCTCAATGGCCCATTGGGCAATCCAGCCCGTCGCGTCGCGGTTGTTTATAATATCGTTAAGTGGTACTTCCGAGGCTACCATTATCGAACACTCTTGAAAGTAGTGACACAGCTTCTAGGATGCCATAAATACCGCATACGCTATCTTTTGATAATGCGGGTACCGTGATTTGCATGGAGTAAGGACAGTAGATACATAGTAAACCGGCTTTTGAAGGGGGAATTTGTGTCCGTCCACTTCTCGCTTGACGACGAGCACTGCGCTTACTACTTGATGAGTTGCCGCAATGTATAATAGCATTGGTTCGCCAGTGTTTGGCGCGGCCAGGACTGGGTTTGTTGCCAATATGGCTTTTATTTCGTTGAGTCCGGCCGTGACGGCATCCGTCCACTCAAAGTGTTCGGTGCGCCGGAGGAGGCGATAAAGGGGTAATGCCTTTTCTCCCAAGCGGGAGATAAAGCGGCTTAGAGCCGCCACACATCCAGTCAATTTTTGTATTTGTTTGAGGTCTGTTGGGGTAGCCAATTGTGACAACGCTCGAATTTTGGCCGGATTAGCTTCAATACCTCTACCGGAGACAATGAATCCCAAGAGCTTTCCGGCTGGTACGCCGAAAACGCATTTTTCCGGATTGAGCTTGATGTCATATGTTCGGAGGTTGTCGAATGTGAGTCTCAAGTCATCTACTAGAGTTTCGACATGCTTGGTTTTAACGACCACGTCGTCTACGTATGCCTCCACTGTTTTGCCGATCTGGTTTGCCAGACATGTCTGAATCATGCGCTGATATGTTGTGCCGGCGTTTTTGAGCCCGAAGGGCATTGTGTTGAAGCAGAATGGGCCGTATGGTGTGATGAATGCCGTTGCGGCTTGGTTTGGCTCTGCCATTTTAATTTGATGGTAGCCAGAGTATGCGTCGAGGAAACACAATGAATCATGTCCTGCGGTAGCGTCAATGATTTGATCGATGCGGGGGGGGGAGGGATCCTTTGGGCAGGCCTTATTAAGGTCCTTAAAATCGACGCACAAGCACCAGGATTTGTCCTTCTTTGGTACCATCACCAGGTTTGCTAGCCAGTCCGGATGTTTTATGTGTCTGATGAATCCGGCCTCCAATAGCTTGGCTAGTTCCTCTCCCATGGCTTGTCTCTTAGGTTCGGAGAAACGTCGAAGAGCCTGCTTGACTAGCTTGAATCCTTTTAGGATATTTAGGCTATGCTCAGCTAGCCTGCGTGGGATTCCTGGCATGTCTGAAGGGTGCCAGGCAAAAATGTCCCAGTTCTCGCGTAGGAACTCTCGCAGTGCGGCGTCGACATCAGGGTTTAATTGTGCCTCGATGGAAGCTATTTTTGTAGGGTCCGTTGGATGGACTTGGAATTTGACTATTTCGTCTGCCGGTTTAAAGGAGGTGGACTTGGATCTTTTATCGAGTATCACGTTGTCCCTGTTCACCGTGAAGTGCAGCGCAGTTAGTTCCTCGGCCGAAAGGGCTTCGGATAGTGCCTCAAGGGCCAGTGCAGCTGTCTTATTTTCGACGCGGAGTGCTATGTCCAGATCACTAGCAAGAGTGATGATTCCGTTAGGCCCGGGCATTTTGAGCTTCATGTACCCGTAATGGGGTATGGCTTGGAAGATTGTAAACGCCTCCCGCCCTAATAGAGCGTGGTGTCCGCTGCTGAACAGGGCCACTTGGAATGTAATTTCTTCGGATCTGTAATTATTCGGCGTGCCGAATACCACGTCTAGTGTGATTTTCCCAGCACAGCGTGCTTTCCGATTGGGGATGATTCCTCTAAAGGTTGTGCTACTTTGCTTAATGCGGCTCCAGTCTATTTCCATCTTTTGAAGAGTTTCCTCATAGATGAGGTTTAATCCGCTGCCGCCGTCCATGAGTACCTTGGTGAGTCGAAAGCCGTCCACGATTGGACTGAGGACCAGTGCGACTGGTGCTCGGGCTGTTCAAAATTTAGGTTCGTCACTGGCATTGAAGGTAATAGCCGTGTCACTCCAAGGATTTATTTCTGCTATGTGGCAGATTTCGGCCATGCTGCAGAGTGTTCGCTTGCGTCTATTATTTGACGTGGAGGTCTCAAAGACTGTTAACACCGTATTGTTGTCCACGGGATGGTGCTCTGTGGTATTTGGGAGGAGTAGATCCTCACCACTTTTGGCCACCTGCCGGAGTATCCAACATGCTCTAAGGCCGTGCGTTGGTATTGCATCCATTGTACTATGAATTTTGCAGGGTCCGTTGAGACATCCCTCCAGTACGGTTCCTTGCCCCGTAGAGGGCTTTTGCTTTTTGGTAGTTAACCCAGGTGTATTGTGATAATGCACCCTTTTATTTCAGACTGGGTTTGTATTCAGGGCCAGATTATCTCAAAATTTTATTTCGGTTTTCCAGGCGCTTTCCATCATACAGTACTTTCATACTATGAACACCGAGTCGGCAAAGCGTGTAATTTCGCGGCGACTTATGGCGTTGAGGATTCCCTTGTCCGTGCAATTATTGCAGAAGAATAAAATTGCGTCTTCCTCGCGGCAGTCATTTATCCTGTTCATGACCAGGAGGAATATGGCCTAATAATGGCGTACTGTTTCTTCGGGCTCTTGCCTAATTTGGGATAGATCGCGTACGTTTGGGTGGGTGGGTGGAATTGAATCCGAATCCTCACCCAATCTGAGACTCAGGGGTGAAGGAGTTTCCGAACTCAGAAGTTTGGATTCTTGGATGTTTTCCGATAAATCTAGCCCGCTGCCTGATTCTAGGTTCAGGCCTTGAGTGACGTCCTCCCCTCCGCGGGTATCCGGCTTGGAGGGATCGGGAATCCGGACATAGCTAGTCCTTAAGATAGATGAAGGGTTGCCGCATTGTTCCTCCACCACTGCAACGTGACGGGTGGCCTGGGGAGAGTTGATCTCTCTCGGATCGGGTTTAGGCCCAATCTGATCGTAGTCTATAGTGACTCCCAGGGCGGCGATGCGATCCAAGAGCTCGTTCAGGGAAGAGAGCTCCATCGGATCTAACTGCTCGTGAGTTCCGAGTTGACGTGAAGATTGCTTTCGATGACCCAAGAAGTCATCGTCGACGCAGCGGCCGAACAGGCGGTCATAAGAAAACCAACTAGCCGGAGAGTTTGGCCGATAGCCAAAGCTCCCTCAGCAACAGTGTCGTCTTTAAAGACGGGATGAGACATCCTTCCTGATGGAGACGGCACAGCGGAACTCTCAATGAAAGCACCAATGTCGGTGTCAAAACCGGTGGATCTCGGGTAGGGGGTCCCGAACTGTGCGTCTAGGCCGGATGGTAACAGGAGGCAGGGGACACGACGTTTTATCCAGGTTCGGGCCCTCTTGATGGAGGTAAAACCCTACATCCTGCTTGATTAATATTGATGATATGGGTAGTACAAGAGTAGATCTACCATGAGATCAGAGAGGCTAAACCCTAGAAGCTAGCCTATGGTATGATTGTATATTGTGATTGTTGTCATACGGACCTAAACTCTTCGGTTTATATAGACACCGGAGAGGGTTAGGGTTACACAAGGTTGGTTACAAAGGAGGAGATATCTATATCCGTATTGCCTAGCTTGCCTTCCACGCCAAGTAGAGTCCCATCCGGACACGAGACGAAGTCTTCAATCTTGTATCTTCATAGTCTATCAGTCCGGCCAATGGATATAGTCTGGCTATCCGGAGACCCCCTAATCCAGGACTCCCTCAGCTTGCTTGCTCAAAGTGCTTAGTGATATGCTCCAAAACCCTCAACTACCTTACCCATATCCACATATGACCTAAACCAAAAGTCAAACTCGGCCCCACCGATTCTTTCTATCCGGCGCCACCGAGTTCAGATGTCATAGCCACTGCCATAAACCTTAGGCAAATCGGTTCACCGATAGGGATCTCGGTCTCACAAAGATGGGATTGTAATCTCTCTGTGTATGCCCATTACCAAAATCAGTCCCACCGAGATTGAGCAATCGGTACTACCGAGATTACAATGCAAACTTTCTGGTTAGCTTATTACCAAAATCGGTCCCACCGAGTTTGTGTAATCGGTCTCACCAAGTTTGCCTGACCAACTCTCTGGTTAGCTTATTACTAAAATTGGTCCCACCGAGTTTGTGTAATCGGTCTCACCGAGATTACGTTATGCCCTAACCCTAACCATATCGGTCCTACCGAGTTGCATCTCAGTCCCACCGAAAATCCTAATGGTCACTAGGTTCGCTAAATCGGTCCGACCGAGTTTCTCAATTCGGTCTCACCGAGATTTGTAAATTGTGTGTAACGGTTAGTTTTTGTGTGGAGGCTATATATACCCCTCCACCCACTCTTCATTCGTGAAGAGAGCCATCAGAACATACCTACACTTCCAATACACATTTTCTGAGAGAGAACCACCTACTCATGTGTTGAGGCCAAGATATTCCATTCCCACCATATGAATCTTGATCTCTAGCCTTCCCCAAGTTGCTTTCCACTCAAATCTTCTTTCCACCAAATCCATATCCTGTTAGAGAGAGTTGAGTGTTGGGGAGACTATCATTTGAAGCACAAGAGCAAGGAGTTCATCATCAACACACCATTTGTTACTTCTTGGAGAGTGGTGTCTCCTAGATTGGCTAGGTGTCACTTGGGAGCCTCCGACAAGATTGTGGAGTTGAACCAAGGAGTTTGTAAGGGCAAGGAGATCGCCTACTTCGTGAAGATCTACCGCTAGTGAGGCAAGTCCTTCGTGGGCGATGGCCATGATGGGATAGACAAGGTTGCTTCTTCGTGGACCCTTCGTGGGTGGAGCCCTCCGTGGACTCGCGCAACCGTTACCCTTCGTGGGTTGAAGTCTCCATCAACGTGGATGTATGATAGCACCACCTATCGGAACCATGACAAAAACATCCCTATCTCCAATTGCGTTTGAATTCTCCAAACCCTTCCCCTTACATTCTTGCAAGTTGCATGCTTTACTTTCCGCTGCTCATATACTCTTTGCATGCTTGCTTGATATGTATTGTGTTTGTTAAACTTGTGCCAAAACTCCACTTCAACTTAAAGAAATTAAAAACTGCAACTTTTGGTACTTAGTGTCTAATCACCCCCCCCCTCTAGACACCTCTTCTCTATCCTTTCAATTGGTATCAGAGCCTTGGTCTCCATTGCCTTGGTTTAAACACCTTTGGGGGGAGATGGATGTGTCTACTTTGGGGAGTCTTAGACATAGAGTGCCTATTCTTGATGGAGAATATTTTCATGAGTGGAAAAATGAAATGCTTGAGATTTTCAATGAATATCACTTAAACAAGTACATTGCTAGCCCTTGTGCACCTCATATTGATCCCTTGCATCCCACACCCGAAGAGGATCTTGACATGATTCGCAATCTTAGAACCATCAATCTTATCATAAGAGGATTGTCCAAAAATTTGATTGCTAGTTTGCCTACTCTTGATTGTGCCTATACTATATGGAAATTTCTTGAGGAACGATTTCTAGATTATTCCTTGAAAAATTTAGATGAAATTCTCCATAAGTCTATTGCTTTGAGTAAGATGAATTCTAGTGATCCTAGCTTTGGTGATTGTCTATTTGAGCTTACCAATCTCATGCATGCCATAGGAAATGTTGGGATCATTAGCGATATCATATCCGAAGCTATTAGAATTCATAAAGGTGACCATTGTGATGATCATTTGTCTAATGAATTACCCTCTCTAGGAATTGATCAATCACAAAATGATGTTGAACATGGATACTATGATGAGGATGATGTTAGTGACTATGATCTCGATGATGCGATGAGACACTTTGGTCTTATGGCAAATCTTCGCGGCTACATGGCTGGAGGAAAGGAATGGGTCCTTGATAGTGGATGTACTGATCATATGCCCAGAGATAAAGACATGTTCCGTGAGCTTGCTGGAAACAACGGCCCTCGAAAGTATGTCACTTTTGGTGATAATTCAAAGGGTAAGGTGGTTGGCCTTGGTAAGGTGGCCATCTCACATGATAGCTCCATACAAAATGTCATGCTCATTGAATCTCTTGGCTACAACTTACTTTCAGTATCTAGACTTGCTGATTTCGGTTTCAATGTCCTATTTACTGAAGTAGACTGCCAAGTGTTTCATAGAGATAATCATAAAATGGTCTTTACTGGTATACGTAGAGGAGATCTTTACATTGTTGATTTCACTAAAAAGGCTCAACCTAGAACTTGCTTAATTGCTAAATCTTCTAAAGGCTGGTTGTGGCATAGAAGGCTAGGCCATGTGGGCATGCGAAACCTTGACAAACTCATCAAAGGAAATCATATCCTTGGCGTTAACGATGTCATATTTGACAAGGATAGACTTTGTAGTGCTTGTTAAGCAGGGAAACAAGTTGGAGGAAGTCATCGCGCTAAGAACATCATGACCACAAGAAGACCACTCGAGCTACTTCACATGGATCTCTTTGGTCCAAATGCCTACAAGAGTCTCGGTGGTAACTCATTTGGTCTAGTCATAGTTGATGATTTTTGAAGATTTACGTGGGTGTTCTTTCTTGATGACAAATTGCAAGTCCAAAAGATCTTCAAAAACTTTGCTAGGAAGGCCCAAAATCAATTTGACGTGAAGATCAATAAGGTTCGGAGCGACAACGAAACGGAGTTCAAGAACGCAAATGTAGACACCTTTCTTGACGAAGAAGGGATTGCACATGAGTTCTCGTCTACGTACACACCTCAACAAAATGGAGTTGTTGAGAGGAAGAACCGGACTCTTATCGAGATGGCAAGAACGATTCTTGATGAGTACAAGACGCCAAAACACTTTTGGGCGGAAGCGGTTGAGACAGCTTGTCATGCAACAAACCGCTTGTATCTTCACAAGCTACTCGGCAAGATGGCATATGAGCTCGTCACCGGTAACAAACCCCAAGTTGGATACTTTCGAGTATTCGGCTCAAAGTGCTACATTCTTGATAAGCATTGTCATTCTAAATTTGCTCCTAAGTCTCATGAAGGTTTCCTACTTGGTTATGGCTCAAACTCTCACACATACCGTGTCTACAACAATTTCACCCGAAAGGTTGAAGAAATGGTAGATGTGAAGTTTGATGAATCTAACGGCTCGCAAGTAGAGCAATTGTCAATTGATGTAGGAGACAACGATCCCTCAGAAGCAATCCAAGACTTGTCTATTGGCAAGATTCGTCCAACGGAGATAAAGGAGAGTACCTCGTCCGTCCAAGTGGAAGCTTCTACCTCATGACAAGGTGAACCAAGAGTTGATACGGAAGCATCCACGAGTGGGACACACCAAGATGAAGAAAACGAGGAAGTGCACCAAGACGAACGTCAAGAACCTCCTTCTCCACCACGACAAGAGAACGACAACGCTAATAATGAAGAAGGCCAAGAAGAAGTACAAGATGAAGAAGATGTTCAACCAAGACCCAAGCAAAAGCTTTCACGAGTTCGAGCAAGAATTGCTAAAGATCATCCCGTGGAGCAAATCTACAATGATATCCAAACTGGGAGAATCACTCGCTCTAAAACTCGTTTGGCTAACTTTTGTGAACATTACTCATTCATCTCTAGCATTGAACCTATGAAGGTTGAAGAAGCATTGGAGGATCCGGGCTGGATAAACGCTATGCATGAAGAACTACACAACTTTGAGAGAAATCAAGTGTGGACATTGGTCGAGAAGCCCGGCAACAACCACAACAACATCGGTACCAAATGGGTGTTCTGCAACAAGCAAGATGAAGATGGACAAGTGGTTCTCAACAAAGCACGTCTCGTCGCCCAAGGCTACACACAAGTCGAAGGTATGGACTATGGTGAGACATATGCTCCCGTTGCTAGACTTGAGTCCATTCGCATCTTACTTGCTTATTCTAATCACCATGATATCACTTTGTACCAAATGGACATTAAAAGTGCTTTTCCAAATGGTGAAATTGAGGAGGAAGTCATGGTACACATAGAGTTTTGATTTGCTTTCCTTGACTGCAGAAGATGTTATTACGATGAGCCAGGTCATGGTACACAGGCTAACTAAACAAGCTTCTGCTATTTTATTGTTGGTCGTTCCCGTCCACTACTGCCAACAGTCAATTTTTGGCAGGGTTTTTATTTCTTTCTCTTCCAACGAAATCTCCTTTTTGCCATTGATTAATTAGTTGATGCATGTGGAGATTTTCGATACTAGGAGAACCAAGTTTAAATATGTGCAATTCCATCTATCTAGCATCAATGTCGGGTGAGGTTAGACTACAAGGAAGACTAGATATTAAGCTTGTCCATTCTAAATCTGAAGTGACTACTATTGTAAATAATGCTACTTGAGTACCTGGTTGATTGGTTTTGTTTATTGTGGCATTGAGTAGCCTACTACATTAGTGGTGTCAGCTATATTTTGTAAGTTTGTTATCGTTTCCATTTGGTTATATGTGTGTGTGATTGAAAAATAATGGTTTAGATATGAATTGCTACAGTTTTATATAATACTCTTTGATCTGTGCTGCTAGGTCTGCCGCTGCATGCCTGACAACATGAGGTGTCACAATCAGCGTGGTATGCTGGTGGATGATGGCGACGGTGAGATGGTTGGCAAGGATTATGAGAGGTCGACGAGCAGCACTCCTTCCTCTCTTCCCTGTGGAGAAGATGACCTGCAGCTCATTGACTATTGAGTTCCCTCGAGTCTCTCTTTCTTCTGGCAAGGTAAAGTTCAGTTTTCTCGTGACCATGTTTATTAAATTCTTTGGTAGAATCCATATTGATTCTAAGATGACATTATAGTGCATTTTTTTCGAGACATATGATTTTTCATCATCTGGTGTATGTCGATATAGCACAGCCCACACATACCCTCCTACCCTGAGTAAATCTGAATCCCCATATTTCAGTTCTGAACTCCAAAATGTCGTACTCAAGTGGCTTGACCCCAGATCCATGTTCTAGACTCTTGATATTTTGCGAGGCCTTTTCATTTAGCTGCTCAATCTACGTATGCAGAAAACCACTCTCTGGATGTGTGCATTTCTAGCTGTACCTGAAGCTCTCTCCAACAATGTCCTTCTCCATCCATACTTATTTCATAATTCAATAGGATTCCAAACAAAACCTTGCATTTATCACAATACCTATTTTAAAATATCTTTCGAAAAAAGTAAGCTCACTTAGGATGACAAATATAGTCACTGAAAGTGCGTTATATCGACTAGAGGGGGGTGAACAGGCGATTTTTATGAAAGTCTTCAAAACGTGAAAGTTTCGAAGACAAATGATAGAAATAAACCTATTACCATGCAGCAGAAGGTAGACTACACTAGGCAAACCATAGTCAAGTATTCAATGAAGTGAAAGCACAATGACTAATAGCAGCACTGTAGTGAGGATCAGGTAGGAAGATATTATGAAGCCAAACAGAACACGCAGTCACTCAGTGAAGACAAAAGATAGTGCAATCATACAATGACTTCACAAGGACCAACAATAAGTAAAGGGAAGGGAAGGATGAAACCAGTGACTCGTTGAAGACAATGATTTGTTGGACCAGTTCCAGTTGCTGTGCAACTGTACGTCTGGTTAGGGCGGCTAGGTATTTAAACCTGAGGACACACAGTCCCGGACACCCAGTCCTGAACACGCAGCTCAGGACACCCAGTCCTCATCGTATTCCCCTTGAGCTAAGGTCACACAGACCTCGCCCAATCACTCTGGTAAGTCTTCAAGGTAGACTCCCAAACCTTCACAGACTTCGTTCACCGGCGATCCACAATGTCTCTTGGATGCTCAGAACGCGACGCCTAACCGGTTGGAGGATTCACAGTCCTCAAGTGTAATAAGTCTTCAGATCACACAGACAAGAAGACTTAAGTGATGCCTAACACTCTTAGGCTCTGGGTGGTTAGGGCTTTATCCTCGCAAGGAATTCTCTTTCAAAGGCTTCGAGGTGGGTTGCTCTCAAACGACAAAAGCCGTACTCTAACTCTGAGCAGCCAGCCGTTTATGGTTGTAGGGGGTGGGCTATTTATAGCCACTAGGCAACCTGACCTGATTTGTCCAAAATGACCCTGGGTCACTAAGGAACTGACACGTATTCCAACGGTCAGATTTCAAACTCACGCGGAAGCTTTACTTGGGCTACAAGCAAAGCTGACTTGTCTGACTCTGGGCAAGTTTCGCTCTCATAGTCTTCACTCGAAGACATAGGTTTTGGTTAAGCATCACTTCAGTCATTCTGACTGGTTCACTTGGACCCCACTTAACAGTACGGTGGTTCCTATGACTCAACAAGGAAGAAACAGAACTACAAAAGATCTAAGTCTTCGAGCTCCATAGGCTTCATGCGATGTCTTCTCTTGTCATAGTCTTCAATGAGAATATCTTCATATACCACCTTTGACATCAATGTCTTCATACATTTTTAGGGGTCATCTCTGGTAGGAAAACCGAATCAATGAGGGACTTCTACCTGTGTTATCCTGGAATTCTCACAAACACATCAATCCCTCAACTAGGTTTGTCGTCAATACTCCAAAACCAACTAGGGGTGGCACTAGATGCACTTACAATCTCCCCCTTTTTGGTGATTGATGACAAACTAGTTGAAGTTTTCAACGGGGAATATAATGTGTGAAATTGTAAGGAATAAGGAATTGTCTTCATAAGTTGGAAGGGCTCCCCTGAAGATGTGCATATAAGTAATTTGCTTTTGGAATGCAAATGCACATGGCAGGTTGTGCTTGTGGAGATCCTCTTCAACTTATGATGACAATCCACTATGCATGTGAAGGTATGTGAAGATAATGACATGCATAATGGAAAATGGATGTCTGCAAAATGATCTAAGTGCGGAATTTATCGTCGCACGTGCGGATTTTATCATCGCATCACAAAGTAGCAAATAAGTAGCAGACGACCATCGAGTTTAAGTGTTACAACTCAAAGAACCAAATGTATCAAAACGAGAGTTGTAAAAACGAAGCAAAATATAAAGCACCTGCCCATATGGACCCGCTTGAAGACTATCAAACTCATATTCTTCTCCCCCTTTTGTCAGTAAGGACAAAAAAGGTTTGAAGACATAGAGCATCTACTCGTTCCCATGAAGAGTAGGTGAAGCAGCAGGGTCGTCGGTGGTATTCGGTGGTGCAGAAGAACTTGGAGCAGTGTCGAAGCGTGCTGAAGGAGGTGGCGGTGAAGTGGCATCGTCTTCATCCTCGATCACTCTGGCATTCACAGTTGCAGCAAAGGAAGAGAACTCAGAGTCTTCAAGAGATGGAGTTCGTCACAGCATGGCCCTTCGAGGAGGTGTGGAGTCAAACTTGAAGCATTCAGAGAAGCCATCCTCTTGAAGATCATCTTCAGAGCACATCAGCGCCAGCCCTTTCCATGTGCGTCGAGAGGTTTCATGGGCAACAAAAGCATTCTTGGTGGCAAGATTGCGAATGCGGTTGACATCCACCAAGAGGCTTTGCATTTGGCGCTTCAGCCAGTCATGATGCCTATCCTATTTCTGATGAAGAGCCACCAGAAGCTCTCGGTCATTAAGAACACGAGTGCGCTTCTTGGGTCGTTGGGCAATTGTGCTGTCGGTGGCTTCAGTAAGGGCAGGATGTGGTGCATGTGTAGTTCCAGCCAAAGGATACACACGAGCGACTGCTTCAACTCCTTCAATGTTCTGAGAAAAACTTTGATGCTCCGCATTCTGAAGACTTAGAGGTTCCTTGGCAGGCTCAGGATAAATGGCTTCAACAGACATATCGACATCAGGCAGAAAGATCCGATGATTGCAAGCAGATGGCTGATATGAGATAGCGGAGTGGAGTTTAATTAGCCGCATTATCCATGGAGCATAGAACTTCAAGCCGAAAAGATCAGAGCCTGATGCAGCAAGTTGGCGGATGAAGAAGTCATGTGCATTGAAGCATTTGCCATGAAGAATATAGAAGACCAAGGTCTTCATTGCACCTTCCAGCTTGGCATGTGGAGAGTGTCCTTTGATGGGCCAGAGAGTTCGCCTTATGATGTGATAAATAGTCCTTGGCAGATACTCAAGGTCTTCAACAAAGAACTCTTTGGGATATGCGGCATCTTGGGGCAATGGCTTCATCATACTAAGAATCTGACTCATGTTGGGTTCAGGCTTCTGAAAGATGCTTTCCACAACTTCACTGTGAATCTGACAGCCAGTTTCATAGAGATCGCCAGGAGTGGGTAGACCAGTGAGCTCAATGATGTCAAAGGCTTTGGCTTCGTGATGAACATTTCCTGTCATCCACTCCAGGACCCAAGTCTTCGGATCTCTGTTGTACCCGTGGATGTGAAGTGTCGCATAGAATTGGAGCAGCAACTCTTCATTCCAGTGCTCTTGGTCTGTGACGAACGGCAGCAATCCAACCTCTTTGAAGCAATCCAGAGCTTCTTCCAGATAGGGCAGACCAGCTATTGCTTCAATGTCAAGACGCTTGTGTGGGAAGATGCGACCTTGATTGTATAGAATGCAGGAGTAATAGCTTCGCTGCAGATAGCTCCAGAACCGATCAGATAATATTCTTTCCCTTGAGTAGGGGTTCCTGGAGCTATTGAAGAAAGTGTTGTCTGCTTTGAAGCCATTGACATTGAAGGATTCAGGTGCTGATGCAGGACCTGGAAACCTGGGCAATCTTGGGATTGGCTTCTATACCTGAGGCCTGTGCTCAACATGATAGTCGAACTGAGGACCAGCAGCAGGCGCAGGAACAGAAGCAGTGGGATCAGTGGCTTCGCTGACTTCTGGTGCTTGGGTTGGTGAAGGCTCCACATTAGCTTCAGCCATGACAGCTTCAGTGGCTTCATTGGTGTTGGTGGTGGCAGCCTCAAGATTCTCGACCTCCACTTGACGAGCTGGAGGGTCGGTCACAGTCACGTTCTCCTCGAGAACAGCATCTTGGTGGGAAGAGGGAGTAGCAGCTTTTTGAGTTTCTTCTTCATCGGCTGATGCAGCCGGAATGTCTTCAGCAGCTTTAGCTTCAGACTCAGAGACTGGAGGCCTTGGTCCTTTGTGAAGCCTGCGTAACACTGGCGACGCCTGTGGAGTTGGAGTTGGCTGGGCCTCAAAGTCTTCTTCCTCTTGTGCTTGTGGGCGGTCAGTCCATGATGCATCCTGAGCAATTGGCGTCAGAGGACGACCAATGCTGATGAGTTCGATGTGCGTTAGCACAAGCGATGATACCTGTTGGTGCTCGAGCTAAGGAAGAACTGCATCATCTTCAACATGGTCATGGTGACCAATGTCTTCAGCAGCGATGGGATCAGCTGCTGGAAAGTCTTCAGCTTCATGAGCCTCTGTGAAAGTAGGCTCATGGACAGTCAGTTGACGTTCTTGAGGTTCAGCGTCAGGGCAAACCATGGAGATGGGTTCAACAATCAAGGGCTCTGTGGGAGTAGCCCGTTCCTTCTTGGTCTTCCGCTTCTTCTTGGAGGGAGCAGTGGCAGAGGCTTCAGGATGTTTCCTCTTTCTGGCTTCAGCCTCAGTAGTCCTCGTCTTCTTCAGCTTTGAAGCGGTTGACCGGACCTTTGGCTTCGAGCCAGTCATGCTAGTTGGGAAGACAATGGGATCTTCTTCCTGCCTTGGTGCGTCGGGTTCGGCCATAGCGGGCTTCTTCTTCTTCTTTGCAGCCATCCTGGGGTCGATGCCAGGATGCCCAAGGGCCTTGCGCTTCTCAGCCTCATTGTAGGCTTGCACACACTTGTCAGCCAGGCTCTTCATGTGCTCACGAGAGCCTTGAGCTTCTTCATGCTTCTTGAGAAAGGCTTCTTTAAGCTCGTGCAGCATGAGCTTGAAGTTCTTGACCTCTTGTACACTGAGCTTGGCCATATGCTTTTTGAACTGAGCCTTTTCATAGTCAATCTTTTTCTTCAGTTCGACGATGCGCTGAGCGAGAGCTAGCTCTGAAGCAATGGCGCCATGGAAGGCGACACTGAGACCAATGGGAAGTTGTAGGTCTTCGAAGCTGAGGTTGGGCGTTTCAAACCACTCATCAATGAAGTCGTGGATGATTGCCACGTCAAAGAGAGGCAAATTGTTGAAGATTTCTGCTTCTTCTTTGCTCTTGATCAGCTGCTCAAGAGCGTCATCTGCAAGATCTTCATCACTGGATAGATCAATGGCATCATTGCGCAGAATAGTAGCAGCTGTCAGTTCTTGGCCGGTGTGTGGCAGAGGCATCTTGACCTTCTAGGGCTTGGAGATGCGTGACAAATCTTCAGACTGCACACTGTCTTCAGGAGGTGCAGTGGCCAATGGCTTCGCCCGTGAGATTTTTGGTGCAGAGACAGCCTTGGAAGCTTTTGGCTGCTTCAGTTTCTTTGGCTTCGGCACTGTAGGCGCTTCATCTGAGTCAGCGTCATCTGCAGGCTCATTCACGGCAGTCCCTTGAACCACGATATGGGTGATGAGACCTTCAAGGTTGTAGAAGGGCCCAAGAAGATTGGGTTCAGCTTCGCGAGTTCCATCGGCACGGGGAGCAGAGGGACCAGGGTTGAAGTCTAAACCCAAAGACTTCTTGTTCTGCTTCGCTGAGTTCTTGGCAAACTGGAAGTTGCGCTTGAACAGATTGTCGTCACGGCACCATAGTAGTGACGATGGGTGTGCATCTGCAGGCTGTGGCCCACGGACCATGCAGGGATAGAAGCATTGTTCAATGGCTTCTTCTCTGGACCTGGGTTGAAGATTCTTGTATAGGATGTCTCCCCACGGTCGCTTGATGGCATTTTTCTCAGCATATTCTTGGGTCACAAACCGGTATTTGAACCATTGTTCTGCCCAATATCTTCGAATCCACTGGATTCGGGTCTTGCGCTGATTATAATCCTCTTCGGGATCTGTCTTGTAAAGTTCTAAGAGGTCATCCGGCAGATCTCTTGATGTTCCGCCGCGACGTTGTCTGCCTCCCTTCCTTGCAGATTTCTCTGAAGCCATGAATTTTAAACTGAAAGGCTTCAATACGTTCAAAGGCTTTAAAGGTTTTCGCTTGCTGGACAAACAGGAACTGGCTTCGGGAGAATTTATATGATGCTGTAAGTATTCTGCAAATGAATGCAGACTATGAGAACCAAGGGATTCTCCCACGGACATGTACCTGTGACAACATTAAGGTACGAGGGAAGGGGAAGAGGTCATATGCATTCTCAGAAGATTTTGAAGATAAATCAGTTTAGATGACATTGACCTCATCATGCGAAGACATTCACTCATAGATAAGGAGTTGGTTCCAGATTTGTACGAATCCAGAGATCAGTACAAGTGACGAATCTAACTACTTTGTGAAGCATAAGTGAATATACTAGGCATGTTATGAGATGCAGTATGAAAGAGATCCAACTTGTGTGAATAGAAACTGCTTGTGGTAGAAAGTGACAAAGCTATAGGATCAAAGGGGCCGTAAAAAGGAAGTCTTATTTACCTCATGAAGAACTGCTAGACGGAGTGGAAGAGGAGGCCGAGCAGTTCGATCTTCCGTGCCCTAACTTGGCGACGGAGAACACCTACGGCGACGGCGGAGAAGATGATGTCCGCGGTCGGCGTGAAGACGGCGTCGGAGAGTTTGCGGCAGCGAAGCGCTTCGTTGCCGTCGTCGTCGAGGGCTAGCGGTGGCGCTAGGGTTCGTGCGAGAGTGGAAGAAGAGATAATGACTGCGGTGAGGCATGTATTTATAGGTACAGGGGCGGCTCAGTGTTATTACACAGGTGCCCCTGGCGATTCACATCTGAGGACCACGTGGCCATCATGCAGCATGTCGGAGATTGTTCCACGTCCCACGCACGCCTGGATTGTCGGGTGGTCGTTCCCACTTCTCCGAGTTTCAGGTGAAGGAATGAGCATTGAAAACGGAATTAATGTTTGTCTCTGTATCTTCTGATGACAAGGACGCAGAGAAGACATTCGACAGTTTCAATAGAATGCATATGACTTGGAGAGATAGAGTTTGAGATAGAAAGCATAGAGAGGTTAGGCTCCGATCACATTCACTTAGTTCAAAAGACTCAACACGAAGACATAGCTATAAGTGAATGTTGTAGAGGACAGAACACTAGTATATATATATATATATTCAACATAGTGAAGATAATCATGAAGACATGTTGAGATTGAAGCCAAACCAAATGTGAGGACATAGCAACTGTAACGCCATGAGTGAAACACTTCAAACAGAACCTTTGGTGGTGGCGTTACCCACCGTATAGGAAGAATTAGACCCAGACACGGCGCACAATTATCGTGGCGCTCCGAAGTCAAATTCCATATTGATATATTCACACTTAGAATGTATGTCTTCATTGATTGAGGATATACTTTACTTCGTGTGTTGCACATCTAAGTCATCAATATGCATAAGCGTTAGGATGTGTGCCTGATCACAGGACATTTGAGGATTCCAAGATATTTAGCTCACACCGTAACTTGCAAAATCTCTTCTCATTCAAGGGCTTGGTGAAGATATCTGCCAATTGTTCTTCAGTGTTGACATGTATGATATCAATGTCTTCCTTCACAACATGATCTCTGAGAAAGTGATGACGAATTTCAATGTGCTTTGTCTTCGAGTGCTGAACTGGGTTGTTGGCAATCTTGACGGCGCTTTCGTTGTCGCAGTAGAGTGGCACTTGCTTCAGATGAATGCCATAGTCCTTGAGTGTTTGCTTCATCCACAGAAGCTGAGCGCAGCAAGATCCAGCAGCAATGTATTCAGATTCAGCAGTGGAGAGAGATACACAGTTCTGCTTCTTTGAAGACCAACATACAAGAGATCGTCCTAGAAAATGACATGTGCCTGATGTAGACTTGCGATCCACCTTGTCACCAGCATAATCAGCATCCGAGAATCCAACCAGATCAAACTCTGAGCCCTTTGGATACCATAATCCTAGAGTTGGGGTGTGAGCCAAATATCAAAGAATTCGCTTCACAGCTAAGTGATGCGACTCCTTTGGTGCCGCTTGGAATCAAGCACACATGCAAACACTAAGCATAATATCTGGCCTAGATGCACACAGATAAAGTAAAGAACCAATCATGGAGCGGTATACCTTTTGATCGAGCTCTTTACCATTGTCGTCGGGACCCAGATGATGTTTGGTTGGCATTGGCGTCGTGAAGCCTTTGCAGTCTTGCATACCGAACTTCTTCAGGCAATCTTTGAGATACTTCTCTTGAGATATGAAGATGCCGTTGCGTTGCTATCGTATTTGAAGACCGAGGAAGAACTTCAGCTCTCCCATCATGGACATCTGATATTGCTCTTGCATCATATATCCAAACTCTTCCCTGTACTTCTGATTGTTGCAGCCGAAGATGATGTCATCCACATATATTTGGCACACAAACAGTTCACCATCATATGTCTTCGTGAAGAGAGTGGGGTCGAGGGAACCAGGTATGAAGCCTTTGCTCTTCAGGAAGTATTTGAGTGTGTCATACCAAGCCCGAGGGGCTTGTTTGAGGCCATACAGTGCCTTGTTGAGCTTGTATACCATGTCAGGATGTTTTGGATCTTCAAAGCCAGGCGGTTGTTCAACATACACTTCTTCTTCAATCTTGCCATGGAGAAAAGCGCTCTTCACATCCATTTGATATAGAAGTATGTTATGATGATTTGCATAGGCCAGCAGTATGCGTATGGCTTCAAGTCGAGCCACGGGAGCAAATGTTTCATCAAAGGCAATGCCTTCCACTTGATTATATCCTTGAGCAACGAGACGAGCTTTGTTTCTGACAACTTGACCATGCTCATCTTGCTTGTTGCGGTATATCCATTTGGTGCCTATTATATTGTGCTTCCGAGGATCAAGACGCTTAACCAATTCACATACATTATTCAGCTCAAACTGTTGAAGCTCTTCTTGCATAGTTTGAATGCATTCAGGTTCCATGAGGGCTTCTTCAACTTTCTTGGGTTCTGTTATTGAGACGAATGCAAAGTGCCCACAGAAATTTGCTAGCTGAGTTGCCCTTGAATGAGTGAGCGGACCAGGTGCATTGATGCTATCAATTATTCTCTCAATCTGCACTTCATTGGCAACACGAGGATGTACAGGGCAAGGATTTTGCTCTTGCTGATCATTGTCGTTGTTAGAGGGATTGTCTTCAGGCTGAGCATTGTCTTCAGGTTGATCAGGTGCGGAGATGATAAGTTCCTCTTCAGGTTGAGCTTCAGAGGGTATGATTTCTCCAGTTCCCATTAGTTTGATTGATTCACTGGATGGAACTTCATCTAGCACATTTGGCAGGTGCTCTCTCTGTGAACCGTTAGTCTCATCGAACCGCACATCCACTGTTTCAACCACTTTATAATGAAAGCGATTGAAAAATCTGTAGGAGTGCGAATCCTTTCCATATCCAAGCATAAAACCCTCATGTGCTTTTGGTGCAAATTTTGAAGTGTGATGTGGATCCTTGATCCAGCACCTGGCGCCAAATACTCTGAAGTAACTGACATTTGGCTTCTTGCCAGTAAGGAGCTCATAAGATGTCATGTTCAGAAGCTTGTGAAGATAAACACGATTGATTGTATGGCATGCAGTATCAATGGCTTCAGGCCAGAGTTTTCTTGGAGTCTTGTATTCATCTAGCATCGTTCGGGCCATCTCAATGAGTGTTCTGTTCTTGCGTTCGACGACGCCATTCTGCTGTGGCATGTACGGAGCTGAGAATTCATGTGTGATGCCCAAAGTATCAAGATATGTATCAAGGCCAGTGTTCTTGAATTCAGTGCCATTGTCACTTCTGATGTGCTTTATCTTGGCACCATAGTTGTTCATTGCTCGATTGGCGAAGTGTCTGAAGACATCCTGCACTTCAGTCTTGTAGAGGATTATGTGCACCCAAGTATATCTAGAATAATCATCAACAATGACAAAGCCATAGAGACAAGCAGTAGTAGTAAGAGTTGAGTAATGAGTGGGACCGAAAAGATCCATGTGGAGCAGTTCGAAGGGTCGAGTGGGTGTCATGATTGTCTTCGAGGGATGTTTGGCCCTCGTCATCTTTCCTGCTTCACAGGCACCGCATAAGTGATCTTTCTTGAACTTGACGCCCTCGATTCCTATGGCATGCTTCTTCTTTGCAAGGGTGTGGAGGTTCCTCATGCCAGCATGCCCTAGCCTCCGATGCCAGAGCCAGCATTCTGAAGCTTTTGCTAGAAGACATACGGCAAGATGTGGTCTTGCTGAGAAATCTACCACGTACAAATCATCTTTCCGATACCCTTCAAACACTAGAGACTTGTCAGATTCCATTAGAATAAGGCAGCGATATTTTCCAAACATTACGATCATGTTCAAATCGCAAAGCATTGAGACAGACATTAAGTTGAAGCTAAGGGATTCAACAAGCATGACTTTATCCATGTGTTGATCCTTTGAGATTGCAACTCTACCTAGACCCAATACCTTACTTTTACCAGTGTCAGCAAATGTGATGTGACTCTTGTCGGATGGACGTAAGGTTGAGTCCATAAGAAGGCTTCTTTTGCCAGTCATGTGATTGGTACACCCACTATCAATAATCCATTCTGAAGACGCTGGTGTCGTACCCTACAGTGCAGTTAGGGGGATAGGCTTCACGAAGAGAATTGTGAAGCAAAAACATTTGACGAACCAGTGGGTTATGAAAGCTTAGATCCAGATTAGGACTAATAGGGAGAGTAGCAAGCGATTCAGGAATGAAGTACATAGTAAGACCATTCGGGCATTTGATCTTGCGCCCTACAAGATGTTTAAGGTCCCCAGCAATAGTGTCAGACGATTTTGGTTTTCTGCTGGAGACCTTTCCCTACAAAAGAGAGTTAAGCTTTCTTAGCCACCCACATCTTCAAGGGTGGCTTAGAAGCAATAAGTCTAACTGTAGCGTCTGAGAACTTTGGCTTTGGAGCCCTAGCAAAAAGTCTTGCAGGCGGACAATAGTACTCATAAGAATAAGCAGAATAGTTCTTGGTCTTATGAACATGGCGGTTCGATGAACCGCGCTCATATTCATAGGCCTGAGTATGGTTTCCCTGTGGTGTCATGATGACATTCACAAAAAGATTTTCCAAACACCTTTTCGGCACCCAGATCTTCTTCATAGGCGGTCCATTCCTGCAGTTAGTACCAATATACCTGGCAAACACTGTTGGGGAACGTAGTAATTTTCAAAAAAATTCCTACGCACACGCAAGATCATGGTGATGCATAGCAACGAGAGGGGAGAGTGTTGTCTACGTACCCTCGTAGACCGAAGCGGAAGCGTTGACGCAACATAGAGGAAGTAGTCGTACATCTTCCCGGTCCAACCGATCCAAGCAACTTTACTCCGGCACCTCCGAGTTCTTGGCACACGTTCAGCTCGATGACGCTCACCGGGCTCCGATCTAGCAAAGCTTTGGGGAGGAGTTCCGTCAGCACGATGGCATGGTGACGATCTTGATGTTCAACCGTCGTAGGGCTTCGCCTAAGCACCGCTACAATATGACCGAGGTGGAATATGGTGGAGGGGGGCACCGCACACGGCTAAGGAACGATCACGAAGATCAACTTGTGTCTTCTAGGGTGCCCCCTTGCCCCCGTATATAGAGGATCCAAGGGGAGGGGGCGGCTGGCCAAGGAGGGCGCGCCAAGGGGGAGTCCTACTCCCACCGGGAGTAGGACTCCCTTCTTTCCTAGTTGGAGAAGGAGAAGTGGGAAAGAGGAGGAAGAGGGAAAGGAAAGGGGGGGCGCCGCCCCCCTCTCTTTGTCCTATTCGGACTAGGGATGGGAGGGGCGCGCGGACACCTCTTGCCTCCTTTCCTCTTCTCCCTTAGGGCCCATGTAGGCCCAATAACCCCCGGGGGGGTTCCGGTAACCCCCCGGTACTCCCGTAAAATCTTGATTTCACCCGGAACGATTCCGATATCCAAATATAGGCTTCCAATATATCGATATTTATGTCTCGACCATTTCGAGACTCCTCGTCATGTCCATGATCACATTCGGGACTCCGAACAACCTTCGGTACATCAAAATACATAAACTCATAATGAAACTGTCATCGTAACGTTAAGCGTGCGGACCCTACGGTTTGAGAACAATGTAGACATGACCGAGACACGTCTCCGGTCAATAACCAATAGCGGAACCTGGATGCTCATATTGGTTCCTACATATTCTACGAAGATCTTTATCGGTCAGACCGCATAACAACATACGTTGTTCCCTTTGTCATCGGTATGTTACTTGCCCGAGATTCGATCGTCGATATCTCAATACCTAGTTCAATCTCGTTACCGGCAAGTCTCTTTACTCGTTCCGTAATACATCATCTCACAACTAACTCATTAGTTGCAATGCTTGAAAGGCTTATATGATGTGCATTACCGAGAGGGCCCAGAGATACCTCTCCGACAATCGGAGTGACAAATCCTAATCTCGAAATACGCCAACCCAACATTTACCTTTGGAGACAACTGTAGAGCTCCTTTATAATCACCCAGTTACGTTGTGACGTTTGGTAGCACACAAAGTGTTCCTCCGGCAAACGGGAGTTGCATAATCTCATAGTCATAGGAACATGTATAAGTCATGAAGAAAGCAATAGCAACATACTAAACGATCGGGTGCTAAGCTAATGGAATGGGTCATGTCAATCACATCATTCTCCTAATGATGTGATCCCGTTAATCAAATGACAACACATGTCTATGGTTAGGAAACATAACCATCTTTGATTAACGAGCTAGTCAAGTAGAGGCATACTAGTGACACTTTTTTGTCTATGTATTCACACATGTATTATGTTTCCGGTTAATACAATTTTAGCATGAATAATAAACATTTATCATGAAACAAGGAAATAAATAATAACTTTATTATTGCCTCTAGGGAATATTTCCTTCAGTCTCCCACTTGCACTAGAGTCAATAGTCTAGTTCACATTGACATGTGATTTAACATCAATAATTCACATCAACATGTGATTAACACCCATAGTTCACATCGTCATGTGACCAACACCCAAAGGGTTTACTAGAGTTAATAATCTAGTTCACATTTCTATGTGATTAACACCCAAAGAGTGTTGGAGAACGTAGTAATTTCAAAAAAAATTCCTATGCTCACGCAAGATCATGGTGATGCATAGCAACGAGAGGGGAGAGTATGATCTACGTACCCTTGTAGATCGACAACGGAAGCGTTTGGTTGATGTAGTCGTACGTCTTCACGGCCCGACCGATCAAGCACCGAAACTACGGCACCTCCGAGTTCTAGCACACGTTCAGCTCGTTGACGATCCCCGGACTCCGATCCAGCAAAGTGTCGGGGAAGAGTTCCGTCAGCACGATGGCGTGGTGACGATCTTGATGTACTACTGCAGCAGGGCTTCGCCTAGGCACCGCTACAATATTATCGAGGACTATGGTGGAAGGGGGCACCACACACGGCTAAGAATATGATCACGTGGATCAACTTGTGTTTCTCTGGGGTGCCCCTACCTCCGTATATAAAGGCTCAAGGGGGGGTGCGGCCGGCCTAGGAGAGGCGCGCCAGGAGGAGTCCTACTCCCTCTGGGAGTAGGATTCCCCCCCCCCCCAATCCTAGTTAGAATAGGATTCGTGGAGGGGGGGAAAGAGAGAGGGGGGCCGGCCCCCTCTCCTTGTCCTATTCGGACCAAGGGAGGGGAGGGGCGCGCGGCCCATCTTGGGCTGCCCCTTCTCTTTTCCACTAAGGCCCACTTAGGCCCATATAGCTCCCGGGGGGTTCCGATAACCTCCCGGTACTCCGGTAAAATCCCGATTTCACCCGGAACACTTCCGATATCCAAACATAGGCTTCCAATATACCACTCTTTATGTCTCGACCATTTCGAGACTCCTCGTCATGTCCGTGATCACATCCGGGACTCCGAACAACCTTCGGTACATCAAAATGTATAAACTCATAATATAACTATCATCGTAACCTTAAGCGTGCGGACCCTACGGGTTTGAGAACAATGTAGACATGACCGAGACACGTCTCCGGTCAATAACCAATAGCGGAACCTGGATGCTCATATTGGCTCCTACATATTCTACGAAGATCTTTTATCGGTCAGACCGCATAACAACATACGTTGTTCCCTTTGTCATCGGTATGTTACTTGCCCGAGATTCGATCGTCGGTATCTCAATACCTAGTTCAATCTCGTTACTGGCAAGTCTCTTTACTCGTTACGTAATACATCATCTCGCAACTAACTCATTAGTTGCAATGCTTGCAAGGCTTATGTGATGTGCATTACCGAGAGGGCCCAGAGATACCTCTCCGACAATCGGAGTGACAAATCCTAATATCGAAATACGCCAACCCAACATGTACCTTTGGAGACACCTGTAGAGCACCTTTATAATCACCCAGTTACGTTGTGACGTTTGGTAGCACACAAAGTGTTCCTCCGAAAAACGGTAGTTGCATAATCTCATAGTCATAGGAACATGTATAAGTCATGAAGAAAGTAATAGCAACATACTAAACGATCGGGTGCTAAGCTAATGGAATGGGTCATGTCAATCAGATCATTCACCTAATGATGTGATCCCGTTAATCAAATAACAACTCTTTGTCCATGGTTAGGAAACATAACCATCTTTGATTAACGAGCTAGTCAAGTAGAGGCATACTAGTGACACTCTGTTTGTCTATGTATTCACACATGTATTATGTTTCCGGTTAATACAATTCTAGCATGAATAATAAACATTTATCATGAAATAAGGAAATAAATAATAACTTTATTATTGCCTCTAGGGCATATTTCCTTCAAAGAGTACTAAGGTGTGATCATGTTTTGCCTGTGAGAGAAGTTTAGTCAACGGGTCTACCATATTCAGATCCGTATGTATTTTGCAAATTTCTATGTCAACAATGCTCTGCACGGAGCTACTCTAGCTAATTGCTCCCACTTTCAATATGCATCCAGATTGAGACTTAGAATCATCTGGATCAGTGTCAAAGTTTGTACCGACATAACCCTTTACGATGAACCTTTTGTCACCTCCATAATCGAGAAACATATCCTTATTCTAGTAAGGATAATTTTGACCGTTGTCCAGTGATCTACTCCTAGATCACTATTGTACTCCCTTGCCAACATCAGTGTAGGGTATACAATAGATTTGGTACACAGCATGACATACTCTATAGAACCTATGGCTGAGGCATAGGGAATGACTTTCATTCTCTTTCTATCTTCTGCCGTGGTCGGGCTTTGAGTCTTACTCAATTTCACACCTTGTAACACAGGCAAGAACTCTTTCTTTGACTGTTCTATTTTGAACTACTTCAAAATCTTGTCAAGGTATGTACTCATTGAAAAAACTTATCGAGCATCTTGATCTATCTCTATAGATCTTGATGCTTAATATGTAAGCAGCTTCGCCGAGGTCTTTCTTTGAAAAACTTCTTTCAAACACTCCTTTATGCTTTGCAGAATAATTCTACATTATTTCCGATCAATAATATGTCATTCACATATACTTGTCAGAAATGTTGTAGTGCTCCCACTCACTTTCTTGTAAATACAGGCTTCACCACAAGTCTGTATAAAACTATATACTTTGATCATCTCATTAAAGCGCATATTCCAACTCCGAGATGCTTGCACCAGTCCATAGATGGATCGCTGGAGCTTGCATATTTTGTTAGCACCTTTAGGATTGACAAAACCTTCTGGTTGCATCATATACAACTCTTCTTTAAATCCATTAAGGAATGTAGTTTTGTTTATCCATTTGCTAGATTTCATAAAAATGCGGCAATTGCTAACATGATTTGGACAGACTTAAGCATCGCTACGAGTGAGAAAATTTCATCGTAGTCAACACCTTGAACTTTGTAAAAAAAACTTTTTTGACAAGTCTAGCTTTGTAGATAGTAACACTACTATCAGTGTCTGTCTTCCTCTTGAAGATCCATATATTTTCTATGGCTTGCCGATCATCGGGCAAATCCATCAAAGTCCATACTTTGTTCTCATACATGGATCATATCTCAGATTTCATGGCTTCAAACCATTTCGCGGAATCTGGGCTCATCATCGCTTCCTCATAGTTCGCAAGTTTGTCATGGTCTAGTAGCATGACTTCCAGAACAGGATTACCGTACCACTCTGGTGCGGATCTCACTCTGGTTTACCTACAAGATTCGGTAGTAACTTGATATGAAGTTACATGATCATCATCATTAGCTTCCTCACTAATTGGTGTAGTAGTCACAAGAACAGATTTCTGTGATGAACTACTTTCCAATAAGGGAGCAGGTACAGTTACCTCATCAAGTTCTACTTTCCTCCCACTCACTTCTTTCGAGAGAAACTCCTTCTCTAGAAAGGATCCATTCTTAGCAACGAATGTCTTGCCTTTGGATCTGTGATAGAAGGTGTACCCAACATTTTCTTTTGGGTATCCTATGAAGACGCACTTCTCCGATTTGGGTTTGAGCTTATCAGGTTGAAACTTTTTCACATAAGCATTGCAACCTCAAACTTTAAGAAACGACATCTTAGGTTTCTTGCCAAGCCATAGTTCATACGGTGTCGTCTCAATGGATTTAGATGGTGCCCTATTTAACGTGAATGCAGCTGTCTCTAATGCATAACCCCAAAACGATAGTGGTAGATCGGTAAGAGACATCATAGATCGCACCATATCTAATAAAGTACGGTTATGACGTTCGGACACACCATTACATTGTGGTGTTCCAGGTGGCGTGAGTAGTGAAACTATTTCACATTGTTTTAATTGAAGACCAAACTCGTAACTCAAATATTTTTCTCCACGATCAGATCGTAGAAACCTTATTTTCTTGTCACAATGATTTTCCACTTCACCCTGAAATTATTTGAACTTTTCAAATGTTTCAGACTTATGTTTCATCAAGTAGATATACTCATATCTGCTCAAATCATCTGTGAAGGTCAGAAAATAACGATACCCGCCGCGAGCCTCAACACTCATTGGACTGCATACATCAGTATGTATTATTTCCAATCAAGTTTGTTGCTCGCTCCATTGTTCCGGAGAACGGAGTCTTAGTCATCTTGCCCATGAGGCATGGTTCGCAAGTACCAAGTGATTCATAATCAAGTGGTTCCAAAAGTCCATCAGTATGGAGTTTCTTCATGCGCTTTAGACCGATATGACCTAAACGGCAGTGCCACAAATAAGTTGCACTATCATTATTAACTTTGCATCTTTTGGTTTCAATATTATGAATATGTGTAACACTACGATCAAGATCCAACGAACTATTGTCATTGGGTGTATGACCATCGAAGGTTTTATTCATGTAAACAGAACAACAATTATTCTTTGACTTTAATGAATAACCGTATTGCAATAAACATGATCAAATCATATTCTTGCTCAACGCAAACACCAAATAACACTTATTTAGTTTCAACACTAATCCCGAAAGTATAGTGAGTGTGCGATGATGATCATATCAACCTTGGAACTACTTCCAACACACATCGTCACCTCACCCTTTACTAGTTTCTGTTTATTCTGCAACTCCCGTTTTGAGTTACTACTCTTAGCAACTGAACCAGTATCAAATGTCGAGGGGTTGCTATAAACACTAGTAAAGTACACATCAATAACACGTATATCCAATATACCTTTGTTTACCTTGCCATCCTTCTTATCCGCCAAATACTTGGGGCAGTTCCACTTCCAGTGACCAGTCCCTTTGCAGTAGAAGCACTTAGTCTCAGGCTTAGGATCAGACTTGGGCTTCTTCACTTGAGCAGCAACTTGCTTGCCATTCTTCTTGAAGTTCCCATTCTTCCCTTTTCCCTTTTTCTTGAAACTAGTGGTCTTGTCAACCATCAATACTTGATGTTTTTCTTGATTTCTACCTTCGTTGATTTCAGCATCACGAAGAGCTTGGGAGTTGTTTCCGTTATCCCTTGCATATTATAGTTCATCACGAAGTTCTACTAACTTGGTGATGGTGACTAGAGAATTCTGTCAATCACTATCTTATCTGGAAGATTAACTCCCACTTGATTCAAGCGATTGTAGTACCCAGACAATCTGAGCACATGCTCACTAGTTGAGCGATTCTCCTCCATCTTTTAGCTATAGAACTTGTTGGAGACTTCATATCTCTCAACACGGGTATTTGCTTGAAATATTAACTTCAACTCCTGGAACATCTCATATGGTCCATGACGTTCAAAACGTCTTTGAAGTCCCGATTTTAAGCCATTAAGCATGGTGCAGTAAACTATCAAGTAGTCATCATATTGAGCTAGCCAAACGTTCATAATGTCTGCATCTGCTCCTGCAATAGGTCTGTCACCTAGCGGTGCATCAAGGACATAATTCTTCTATGCAGCAATGAGGATAAACCTCAGATCACGGATCCAATCCGCATCATTGCTACTAACATCTTTCAACACAATTTTCTCTAGGAACATATCAAAATAAACACAAGGAAGCAACAACGCGAGCTATTGATCTACAACATAATTTGCAAAATACTACCAGGACTAAGTTCATGATAAATTTAAGTTCAATTAATCATATTACTTAAGAACTCCCACTTAGATAGAAATCCCTCTAATCATCTAAGTGATCACGTGATCCAAATCAACTAAACCATAACCGATCATCACGTGAAATGGAGTAGTTTTCAATGGTGAACATCGCTATGTTGATCATATCTACTATATGATTCACGCTCGACCTTTCGGTCTTAGTGTTCCGAGGCCATATCTGCATATGCTAGGCTCGTCAAGTTTAACCTGAGTATTCTGCGTGTGCAAAATTGGCTTGCACCCGTTGTAGATGGACGTAGAGCTTATCACACCCGATCATCACGTGGTGTCTGGGCACGACGAACTTTGGCAACGGTGCATACTTAGGGAGAACACTTTTTATCTTGAAATTTAGTGAGAGATCATCTTATAATGCTACCGTCAATCAAAGCAAGATAAGATGCATAAAAGATAAACATCACATGCAATCAATATAAGTGATATGATATGGCCATCATCATCTTGTGCTTGTGATCTCCATCTCCGAAGCACCGTCATGATCACCGTCGTCACCAGCGCGACACCTTGATCTCCATCGTAGCATCGTTGTCGTCTCGCCAATCTTATGCTTCTACGACTATCGCTACCGCTTAGTGATAAAGTAAAGCATTACAGGGCGATTGCATTGCATACAATAAAGCGACAACCATATGGCTCCTGCCAGTTGCCGATAACTTGGTTACAAAACATGATCATCTCATACAATAAAATTTGGCATCATGCCTTGACCATATCACATCACAACATGCCCTGCAAAAACAAGTTAGACGTCCTCTACTTTGTTGTTGCAAGTTTTACGTGGCTGCTACGGGCTTAAGCAAGAACCAATCTTACCTACGCATCAAAACCACAACGATAGTTTGTCAAGTTGGTGCTATTTTAACCTTCGCAAGGATCGGGCGTAGCCACACTCGGTTCAACTAAAGTTGGAGAAACTGACACCCGCCAGCCACCTGTGTGCAAAGCACGGCGGTAGAACCAGTCTCGTGTAAGCGTACGCGTAATGTCGGTCCGGGCCGCTTCATCCAACAATACCACGAACCAAAGTATGACATGCTGGTAAGCAGTATGACTTATATCGCCCACAACTCACTTGTGTTCTACTCGTGCATATAACATCAAACCATAAAACCTAGGCTCGGATGCCACTGTTGGGGAACGTAGTAATTTTCAAAAAAAATCCTACGCACACGCAAGATCATGGTGATGCATAACAACGAGAGGGGAGAGTGTTGTCTACATACCCTCGTAGACCGAAGCGGAAGCATTGACGCAACATAGAGGAAGTAGTCGTACGTCTTCCCGGTCCAACCGATCCAAGCACCGTTACTCCGGCACCTCCGAGTTCTTGGCACACGTTCAGCTCGATGACGCTCCCCGGGCTCCGATCCAGCAAAGCTTCGGGGAGGAGTTCCGTCAGCACGACAGCGTGGTGACGATCTTGATGTTCAACCGTTGCAGGGCTTCGCCTAAGCACCGCTACAATATGACCGAGGTGGAATATGGTGGAGGGGGGCACCGCACACGGCTAAGGAACGATCACGAAGATCAACTTGTGTCTTCTAGGGTGCCCCCTTGCCCCCGTATATAAAGGAGCCAAGGGGAGGGGGCCCCCGGCCAAGGAGGGCGCGCCAAGGGGGAGTCCTACTCCCACCGGGAGTAGGACTCCCTTCTTTCCTAGTTGGAGAAGGAGAAGTGGGAAAGAGGAGGAAGAGGGAAAGGAAAGGGGGGGGCGCCGCCCCCCTCTCTTTGTCCTATTCGGACTAGGGAGGGGAGGGGTGCGCGGCCACCTCTTGCCTCCTTTCCTCTTCTCCCTTAGGGCCCATGTAGGCCCAATAACCCCCGGGGGGGTTCTGGTAACCCCCCGGTACTCCGGTAAAATCCCGATTTCACCCAGAACGATTCTGATATCCAAATATAGGCTTCCAATATATCGATCTTTATGTCTCGACCATTTCGAGACTCCTCGTCATGTCCATGATCACATCCGGGACTCCGAACAACCTTCGGTACATCAAAATACATAAACTCATAATGAATCTGTCATCGTAACGTTAAGCGTGCGGACCCTACGGTTCGAGAACAATGTAGACATGACCGAGACACGTCTCTGGTCAATAACCAATAGCGGAACCTGGATGCTCATATTGGTTCCTACATATTCTACGAAGATCTTTATCGGTCAGACCGCATAACAACATACGTTGTTCCCATTGTCATCGGTATGTTACTTGCCCGAGATTCGATCGTCGGTATCTCAATACCTAGTTCAATCTTGTTACCGGCAAGTCTCTTTACTTGTTCCGTAATACATCATCTCACAACTAACTCATTAGTTGCAATGCTTGCAAGGCTTATGTGATGTGCATTACCGAGAGGGCCCAGAGATACCTCTCCGACAATCGGAGTGACAAATCCTAATCTCAAAATATGCCAACCCAACATTTACCTTTGGAGACACCTGTAGAGCTCCTTTATAATCACCCAGTTATGTTGTGACGTTTGGTAGCACACAAAGTGTTCCTCCGGCAAACGGGAGTTGCATAATCTCATAGTCATAGGAACATGTATAAGTCATGAAGAAAGCAATAGCAACATACTAAACGATCGGGTGCTAAGCTAATGGAATGGGTCATGTCAATCACATCATTCTCCTAATGATGTGATCCCGTTAATCAAATGACAACACATGTCTATGGTTAGGAAACATAACCATCTTTGATTAACGAGCTAGTCAAGTAGAGGCATACTAGTGACACTTTGTTTGTCTATGTATTCACACATGTATTATGTTTCCGGTTAATACAATTTTAGCATGAATAATAAACATTTATCATGAAACAAGGAAATAAACAATAACTTTATTATTGCCTCTAGGGCATATTTCCTTCAAACATGTCACCATTCTGATTCTTAAACAGTTTATAGTTTGCATCAAAGGATTCATCAATGACAATGGGGTTAGCACAAGTGAAGCCAGATAGATTGGATGGATCTGCTGAAGGTTCCTTTGCAGCAACCCATGTGGTTTTGGGGTACTCCTCGGGTTTTCAGTAAGAGCCATCAGCATTCATTTTCCTTACGAACCCAACACCCTCTTTCCTCGGGTTTCAGTTCAGGATCTCCCTTTTGAGGACATCACATAGTGTCTGATGCCCTTTAAGACTTTTGTACATCCCTGTTTCAAGCAATGTCTTCAACCTAGCATTCTCATCAGCAATAGCGGTGGTATCCTCAGCAGAGGGGTTAGTTCCCACACCAACAGTTGAAGATATTGCAACAGTAGCAGCAGTAGAACATTCAGCAACAGAAGTAGCATTATCACGCTCAATGCATTTAAGACATGGTGGTTCAAATCCTTCCTGAGCGGAACTGATCTGTTCGGCGCGAAGTGACTCGTTTTCCTTTTGAAGATCTTCATGAGCCGCTCTCAATTTCTCAAGCTCTTGCTTCCTTTGAAGATAATCATAGGAAAGCTTTTCATGAGATGTTGAGAGCGTTTCATGACGACTTTCAAGTTCCTCATACTTAACGTGAAGATTTTTTATGTCTTTAATTAAGGACTCAGATCGAGTCATTTTAGCGCCTAACAAATCATCGCTTTTGTCTAACAGTTTTTGAATATGTTCCATAGCTTTCTGTTGTTTAGTTGCAATTTTAGCAAGTGTTTTGTAGCTGGGTTTTGAACCACAATCAGAGTCATCTTCACTAGATGTTTGATATTGAGTAGTGCGTGTGTTTACCTTGGCACCGCGTGCCATGAAGCAGTAGGTAGGAGCGGAGTAGTCCTTGTCATTTGCATCGGTGTCGGCGATGAAGTCATTGTCTTCAGTGTTCAAGATGGACTTGGCAACGTATGCTGTAGCCAGACTAGCAACGCCAGAATCGGACTCCTCCTCAGACTCCACCTCCGCCTCCTCAGAAGCGGACTCCTCCTCTGAATCCATTTCCTTGCCGACAAACGCACGTGCCTTGCCAGATGAGCTCTTCTTGTGTGATAAAGACTTTGAGGAAGACTTGGAAGAAGACTTTGAGTATTTCTTCTTCTTCTTGTCGTCAGAGTCATATTCCTTGCTCTTCTTCTTCTTGTTGTTCTCATTGTCCCACTGCGGACACTCAGAGATGAAGTGGCCAGGTTTCTTGCACTTGTGACATGTTTTCTTCTTGTAGTCATGAGCAGAAGCTTCATCATTCCTTGAGCTTGATCGTGAAGACTTTATGAAACCTTTCTTATTGGTGAATTTTTGGAACTTCTTCACAAGCATAGCAAGTTCCCTTCCAATGTCTTCAGGATCATCAGAACTGCTGTCAGATTCTTCTTCTGATAAGGAGATAGCTTTTGCCTTCAAGGCACGAGTTCGCCCATAGTTTGGACTGTAGATATCTCTTTTCTCAGAAAGCTGAAACTCATGTGTGTTGAGCCTCTCAAGTATATCAGACGGATCGAGTTGTTGGGAACGTAGCAGAAATTCAAAATTTTCCTACGTGTCACCAAGATCTATCTATGGAGAAACCAGCAACGAGGGGAAGGAGAGTGCATCTACATACCCTTGTAGATCGCTAAGCGGAAGCGTTCAAGAGAATGGGGTTGAAGGAGTCATACTCGTCGTGATCCAAATCACCGGAGATCCTAGTGCCGAACGGACGGCACCTCCGCGTTCAACACACGTACAGCCCGGTGACGTCTCCCATGCCTTGGTCCAGCAAGGAGAGAGGGAGAGGTTGAGGAAGACTCCATCCAACAGCAGCACAACGGCGTGGTGGTGGTGGAGGAGCATGGTACTCCAGCAGGGCTTCGCCAAGCACCGCAAGAGACGAGTAGGGAGAGGGGTAGGGCTGCGCCAAGAAGGAGAGGAACTCGTCTGTCTTGCAGCCTCCAATACCTCAAGTATATATAGGGGAAGGGGAGGGGCTGCGCCCCCACCTAGGGTTCCCTCCCTAGGGGTGGCGGCAGCCCCCAGATCCCATCTGGGTGGCGGCCACAAGGGGGAGAGGGGGAGGCGCACCTGGGGTGGGCCTTAGGGCCCATCTGCCCTAGGGTTTGCCCCCCTTCCCTCTTGGAGGCGCCTTGGGCCTTGGTGGGGGGCGCACCAGCCCACCTGGGGCTGGTCCCCTCCCATACTTGGCCCATGCAGCCCTCCGGGGCTTATGGCCCCACTTGGTGGACCCCCGGGACCCTCCCGGTGGTCCCGGTACGTTACCGATAAACCCCGAAACTTTTCCGGTGACCAAAACAGGACTTCCCATATATAAATCTTTACCTCCGAACCATTCCAGAACTCCTCGTGATGTCCGGGATATCATCCGGGACTCCGAACAACATTCGGTAACCACGTATATCTATTCCTTATAACCCTAGTGTCATCGAACCTTAAGTGTGTAGACCCAAAGCACTCCTATGGTATCCGGGAGTTGCACAATCTCATGGTCTAAGTGTTGGGGAACGTTGCAGAAAACAAAAAATTTCCTACGGTTTCACCAAGATCCATCTATGAGTTCATCTAGCAACGAGTGATTGGATTGCATCTACATACCTTTGTAGATCACACGCGGAAGCGTTCAAAGAACGGGGATGAGGAAGACGTACTCGACGTGATCCAAATCACCGGAGATCCTAGCGCCGAACGGACGGCACCTCCGTGTTCAACACACGTACAGTCAGCGTGACGTCTCCTCCTTCTTGATCCAGCAAGGGGGGAGGAGAGGTTGATGAAGATCCAGCAGCACGACGGCGTGGTGATGGATGCAGGGCGTCACTGCAGCAGGGCTTCGCCGTAACACTGCGAGAGGGAGAGGTGTAGCAGGGGAGAGGGAGGCGCCAAGACACAAGGGTGCGGCTGCCCCTCCCTCCCCCCCCCTTTATATAGGCTCCCCTAGGGGGGCGCCAGCCCTAGGAGATGGGATCTCCTAGGGGGGGCGGCGGCCAAGGGGTGGAGTGCCCCCCAAGCCAGGTGGGGCGCCCCCCCACCCCTAGGGTTCCAACCCTAGGCCCATGGGGTGGGCCTAGGGGGGCGCACCAGCCCACTATGGGCTGGTTCCCCTCCCCACTTTGGCCCATGGGGCCCTCTGGGATGGGTGGCCCCACCCGGTGGACCCCCGGGACCCTTCCGGTGGTCCCGGTACAATACCGGTGACCCCGAAACTCTCCCGATGGCCGAAACTGCACTTCCTATATATAATTCTTCACCTCTAGACCATTCCGGAACTCCTCGTGATGTCCAGGATCTCATCCGGGACTCCGAACAACTTTCGGGTTACTGCATATTCACATCTCAACAACCCTAGTGTCACCGAACCTTAAGTGTGTAGACCCTACGAGTTCGGGAGACATGTAGACATGACCGAGATGGCTCTCCGGTCAATAACCAACAGCGGGATCTGGATACCCATGTTGGCTCCCACATGCTCCTTGATGATCTCATCGGATGAACCATGATGTCGAGGATTCAAGCAACCCCGTATACAATTCCCTTTGTCAATCGGTACGTTACTTGCCCGAGATTCGATCGTCGGTATCCCAATACCTCGTTCAATCTCGTTACCGGCAAGTCACTTTACTCGTAATGTAATGCATGATCCCGTGACCAGACACTTGGTCACTTTGAGCTCATTATGATGATGCATTACCGAGTGGGCCCAGAGATACCTCTCTGTCATACGGAGTGACAAATCCCAGTCTTGATCCATGTCAACCCAACAGACACTTTTGGAGATACCCGTAGTATACATTTATAGTCACCCAGTTACGTTGTGACGTTTGGTATACCTAGAGCACTCCTATGGTATCCGGGAGTTACACGATCTCATGGTCTAAGGAAAAGATACTTGACATTGTAAAAACTCTAGCAAACGAACTATACGATCTTGTGCTATGTTTAGGATTGGGTCTTGTCCATCACATCATTCTCCTAATGATGTGATCCCGTTATCAGTGACATCCCCATGTCCATAGCCAGGAAACCATGACTATCTGTTGATCAATGAGCTAGTCAACTAGAGGCTCACTAGGGACACATTGTGGTCTCTGTATTCACACATGTATTACGATTTCCGGATAATACAATTAAAGCATGAATAATAGACAATTATCACGAACAAGGAAATATAATAATCATTTTATTATTGCCTCTAGGGCATATTTCCAACAGTCTCCCACTTGCACTAGAGTCAATCATCTAGTTACATTGTGATGAATCGAACACCCATGGAATTCTGGTGTTGATCATGTTTTGCTCTAGGGAGAGGTTTAGTCAACGGATCTGCTACATCCAGGTCCGTATGTACTTTACAAATCTCTATGTCTCCATTTTGAACACTTTCACGAATGGAGTTGAAGCGACGCTTGATATGCCTGGTCTTCCTGTGAAACCTGGGCTCCTTGGCAAGGGCAATAGCTCCAGTGTTGTCACAGAAGAGAGTCATTGGGCCCGACGCATTGGGTATGACTCCTAGGTCGGTAATGAACTCCTTCACCCAGACTGCTTCGTGTGCTGCCTCCGAGGCTGCCATGTACTCCGCTTCACATGTAGATCCCACCACAACGCTTTGCTTGCAACTGCACCAGCTTACTGCCCCACCATTCATAATATACACGTATCCAGTTTGTGACTTAGAGTCATCCAGATCTGTGTCGAAGCTAGCGTCGATGTAACCCTTTATGATGAGCTCTTCATCACCTCCATAAACGAGAAACATTTCCTTAGTCCTTTTCAGGTACTTCAGGATATTCTTGACCGCTGTCCAGTGTTCCTTGCTGGGATTACTTTGGTACCTTCCTACCAAACTTACGGCAAGGTTTACATCAGGTCTGGTACACAGCATGGCATACATAATAGAACCTATGGCTGAGGCATAGGGGATGACACTCATCTCTTCTATATCTTCTGCCGTGGTCGGACATTGAGCTGAGCTCAATTCCACACCTTGCAACACAGGCAAGAACCCCTTCTTAGACTGATCCATATGAACTTCTTCAATATCTTATCAAGGTATGTGATTTGTGAAAGACCTATGAGGCGTCTTGATCTATCTCTATAGATCTTGATGCCTAATATATAAGCAGCTTCTCCAAGGTCCTTCATTGAAAAACTCTTATTCAAGTAGGCCTTAATGCTGTCCAAAAGCTCTATATCATTTCCCATCAAAAGTATGTCATCTACATATAATATGAGAAATGCTACAGAGCTCCCACTCACTTTCTTGTAAACGCAGGCTTCTCCATAAGTCTGCATAAACCCAAACACTTTGATCATCTCATCAAAGCGAATGTTCCAACTCCGAGACGCTTGCACCAGCCCATAAATCGAGCGTTGGAGCTTGCACACCTTGTCAGCATTCTTAGGATCGACAAAACCTTCCGGCTGCATCATATATAGTTCTTCCTTAAGATAACCGTTAAGGAATGCCGTTTTGACGTCCATTTGCCATATCTCATAATCATAGTATGCGACAATTGCTAACATGATTCGGACGGACTTCAGCTTTGCTACGGGAGAGAATGTCTCATCGTAGTCAACCCCTTGAACTTGTCAATAACCCTTAGCGACAAGCCTAGCTTTATAGATGGTCACATTACCATCCGCGTCTGTCTTCTTCTTAAAGATCCATTTATTTTCTATGGCTCGCCGATCATCGGGCAAGTCAGTCAAAGTCCATACTTTGTTTTCATACATGGATCCTATCTCGGATTTCATGGCTTCCAGCCATTTGTTGGAATCCGGGCCCGCCATCGCTTCTTCATAGTTCGAAGGTTCACCGTTGTCTAACAACATGATTTCCAAGACAGGGTTGACGTACCACTCTGGTGCAGAACGTGTCCTTGTGGACCTTCGAAGTTCAGTAGGAGCTTGATCAGAAGTATCTTGATCATCATCATTAACTTCCTCTCTAATTGGTGCAGGCACCACAGGAACATTTTCCTGAGTTGCACCACTTTCCGGTTCAAGAGGTAATACTTCATCAAGTTCTACTTTCCTCCCACTTACTTCTTTCGAGAGAAACTCCTTATCTAGAAAGGATCCATTCTTGGCAACAAAGATCTTGCCTTCGGATCTGAGGTAGAAGGTATACCCAATAGTTTCTTTAGGGTATCCTATGAAGACGCATTTTTCCGACTTGGGTTCGAGCTTTTCAGGTTGAAGTTTCTTGACATAAGCATCGCATCCCGAAACTTTTAGAAACGACAGCTTAGGCTTCTTCCCAAACCATAATTCATACGGTGTCGTCTCAACGGATTTCGACGGAGCCCTATTTAAAGTGAATGCGGCAGTCTCTAAAGCATAGCCCCAAAATGACAGCGGTAAATCGGTAAGAGACATCATAGATCGCACCATATCCAATAGAGTGCGATTACGACGTTCAGACACACCATTACGCTGAGGTGTTCCAGGCGGCGTGAGTTGTGAAACTATTCCACATTTTCTTAAGTGTGTACCAAATTCGTGACTCAAGTATTCTCCTCCACGATCTGATCGCAAAAACTTGATTTTTCTGTCACGTTGATTCTCAACCTCACTCTGAAATTCCTTGAACTTTTCAAAGGTTTCAGACTTGTGTTTCATTAAGTAGATATACCCATATCTACTCAAGTCATCAGTGAGGGTGAGAACATAACGATAGCCACCACGAGCCTCAACACTCATTGGACCGCACACATCAGTATGTATGATTTCCAATAGGTTGGTTGCTCGCTCCATTGTTCCTGAGAACGGAGTCTTGGTCATCTTACCCATGAGGCATGGTTCGCACGTGCCAAATGATTCGTAATCAAGAGACTCTAAAAGTCCATCTGCATGGAGCTTCTTCATGCATTTGACACCTATGTGACCAAGGCGGCAGTGCCACAAGTATGTGGGACTATCATTATCAACCTTACATCTTTTGGTACTCACACTATGAATATGTGTAGCATTACGCTCGAGATTCATTAAGAATAAACCATTCACCATAAGAGCATGACCATAAAACATATCACTCATATAAATAGAACAACCATTATTCTCGGATTTAAATGAGTAGCCATCTTGAATTAAACGAGATCCTGATACAATGTTCATGCTCAAAGCTAGTACTAAATAACAATTATTGAGGTTTAAAACTAATCACGTGGGTAAATGTAGAGGCAGCGTGCCGACGGTGATCACATCGACCTTGGAACCATTCCCGACGCGCATCGTCACCTCGTCCTTCGCCAGTCTCCGCTTATTCCGCAGCTCCTGCTTTGAGTTACAAATGTGAGCAACCGCATCGGTATCAAATACCCAGGAGCTACTACGAGTACTGGTAAGGTACACATCAATTACATGTATATCATATATACCTTTCGTTTTGCCAGCCTTCTTGTCCACTAAGTATTTGGGGCAGTTTCGCTTCCAGTGACCACTTCCCTTGCAATAAAAACACTCAGTCTTGGGCTTGGGTCCATTCTTTGGCTTCTTCCCGGCAGCTTGCTTACCGGGCGTGGCAACTCCCTTGCCGTCCTTCTTGAAGTTCTTCTTACCCTTGCCTTTCTTGAACTTAGTGGTTTTATTCACCATCAACACTTGATGGTCCTTTTTGACTTCTACCTCTGCTGATTTCAGCATTGCAAATACTTCAGGAATGGTCTTTTCCATCCCCTGGATATTGAAGTTCATCACAAATCTCTTGTAGCTTGGTGGAAGCGACTGGAGGATTCTGTCAATGACCGCGTCATCCGGGATATTAACTCCCAGCTGAGTCAAGCGGTTATGTAACCCAGACATAGTGAGTATGTGCTCACTGACAGAACTATTTTCCTCCATCTTACAGCTGAAGAACTTGTCGGAGACTTCATATCTCTCGACCAGGGCATGAGCTTGGAAAACCATTTTCAGCTCTTCGAACATCTCATATGCTCCGTGTCGCTCAAAACGCTTTTGGAGCCCCAGTTCTAAGCTGTAAAGCATGTCGCACTGAACGAGGGAGTAATCATCAGCACGTGTCTGCCAAGCGTTCATAACGTCTTGGTTCTATGGGACGGGTGTGTCACCTAGCGGTGCTAGTAGGACATAATCTTTCTTGGCAGCTATGAGGATGATCCTCAGGATCCGGACCCAGTCCGTGTAGTTGCTGCCATCGTCTTTCAGCTTGGTTTTCTCTAGGAACGCGTTGAAGTTGAGGACAACATTGGCCATTTGATCTACAAGACATATTGTAAAGATTTTAGACTAAGTTCATGATAATTAAGTTCATCTAATCAAATTATATAATGAACTCCCACTTAGATAGACATCCCTCCAGTCATCTAAGTACAACATGATCCGAGTTAACTAGGCCGTGTCCGATCATCACGTGAGACGGACTAGTCAACATCGGTGAACATCTTCATGTTGATCGTATCTTCTATACGACTCATGCTCGACCTTTCGGTCTTCTGTGTTCCGAGGCCATGTCTGTACATGCTAGGCTCATCAAGTCAACCTAAGTGTTTGCATGTGTAAATCTGTCTTACACCCGTTGTATGTGAATGTTGGAATCTATCACACCCGATCATCACGTGGTGCTTCGAAACAACAAACTGTCGCAACGGTGCACAGTTAGGGGGAACACTTTCTTGAAATTATTATGAGGGATCATCTTATTTACTACCGCCGTTCTAAGTAAACAAGATGCAAAAACATGATAAACATCACATGCAATCAAATAATAATAGTGACATGATATGGCCAATATCACATAGCTCCTTTGATCTCCATCTTGGGGCTCCATGATCATCTTGTCACCGGCATGACACCATGATCTCCATCATCATGATCTCCATCATCGTGTCTCCATGAAGTTGCTCGCCAACTATTACTTCCACTACTATGGCTAACGCGTTTAGCAATAAAGTAAAGTAATTTACATGGCGTTTCTCAATGACACGCAGGTCATACAAAAAATAAAGACAACTCCTATGGCTCCTGCCGGTTGTCATACTCATCGACATGCAAGTCGTGATTCCTATTACAAGAACATGATCTCATACATCACATATATATCATTCATCATTCATCACAACTTTGGCCATATCACATCATTAATCACTTGCTGCAAAAACAAGTTAGACGTCCTCTAATTGTTGTTGCAAGTTTTACGTGGCTGCAAAAGGGTTCTAGCAAGAACGTTTTCTTACCTACGTAATAGCCACAACGTGATTTGTCAACTTCTATTTACCCTTCATAAGGACCCTTTTCATCGAATCCGCTCCAACTAAAGTGGGAGAGACAGACACCCGCTAGCCACCTTATGCAACTAGTGCATGTCAGTCGGTGGAACCAGTCTCACGTAAGCGTACGTGTAAGGTCGGTCCGGGCCGCTTCATCCCACAATACCGCTGAAGCAAGATAAGACTAGTAGCGGCAAGAAAGTTGACAACATCTACGCCCACAACAAATTGTGTTCTACTCGTGCAAGGAGAACTACGCATAGACCTAGCTCATGATGCCACTGTTGGGGAACGTTGCAGAAAACAAAAATTTTCCTACGGTTTCACCAAGATCCACCTATGAGTTCATATAGCAACAAGTGATTGGATTGCATCTACATACCTTTGTAGATCACGCGCGGAAGCGTTCAAAGAACGGGGATGAGGAAGGCGTACTCGACGTGATCCAAATCACCGGAGATCCTAGCGCCGAACGGACGGCACCTCCGTGTTCAACACACGTACGGTCAGCGTGAAGTCTCCTCCTTCTTGGTCCAGCAAGGGGGGAGGAGAGGTTGATGAAGATCCAGGAGCACGACGGCGTGGTGATGGATGCAGGGCGTCACTGCAGCAGGGCTTCGCCGTAACACTGCGAGAGGGAGAGGTGTAGCAGGGGAGAGGGAGGCGCCAAGACACAAGGGTGCGGCTGCCCCTCCCTCCCCCCCTTTATATAGGCTCCCCTAGGGGGGCGCCAGCCCTAGGAGATGGGAACTCCTAGGGGGGGCGGCGGCCAAGGGGTGGAGTGCCCCCCAAGCCAGGTAGGGCGCCCCCCCACCCCTAGGGTTCCAACCCTAGGTGCATGGGGTGGGCCTAGGGGGGCGCACCAGCCCACTATGGGCTGGTTCCCCTCCCCACTTTGGCCCATGGGGCCCTCCGGGATGGGTGGCCCCACCCGGTGGACCCCCGGGACCCTTCCGGTGGTCCCGGTACAATACCGGTGACCCCGAAACTCTCCCGATGGCCGAAACTGCACTTCCTATATATAATTCTTCACCTCCGGACCATTCCGGAATTCCTCGTGACGTCCAAGATCTCATCCGGGACTCCGAACAACTTTCGGGTTACTGCATATTCATATCTCAACAACCCTAGCGTCACCGAACCTTAAGTGTGTAGACCCTATGGGTTCGGGAGACATGTAGACATGACCGAGACGACTCTCCGGTCAATAACCAACAGCGGGATCTGGATACCCATGTTGGCTCCCACATGCTCCTCGATGATCTCATCGGATGAACCACGATGTCGAGGATTCAAGCAACCCCGTATACAATTCCCTTTGTCAATCGGTACATTACTTGCCCGAGATTCGATCATCGGTATCCCAATACCTCGTTCAATCTCGTTACCGGCAAGTCACTTTACTCGTACCGTAATGCATGATCTCATGACCAGACACTTGGTCACTTTGAGCTCATTATGATGATGCATTACCGAGTGGGCCCAGAGATACCTCTCTGTCATACGGAGTGACAAATCCCAGTCTTGATCCGTGTCAACCCAACAGACACTTTCGGAGATACCTGTAGTATACCTTTATAGTCACCCAGTTACGTTCTGACGTTTGGTATACCCAGAGCACTCCTATGGTATCCGGGAGTTACACGATCTCATGGTCTAAGGAAAAGATACTTGACATTGTAAAAACTCTAGCAAACGAACTATACGATCTTGTGCTATGTTTAGGATTGTGTCTTGTCCATCACATCATTCTCCTAATGATGTGATCCCGTTATCAATGACATCCCCATGTCCATAGCCAGGAAACCATGACTATCTGTTGATCAATGAGCTAGTCAACTAGAGGCTCACTAGGGACACATTGTGGTATATGTATTCACACATGTATTACGATTTCCGGATAATACAATTAAAGCATGAATAATAGACAATTATCATGAACAAGGAAATATAATAATCATTTTATTATTGCCTCTAGGGCATATTTCCAACACTAAGGAAATGATACTTGACATTTAGAAAAGCTTTAGCATACGAACTACACGATCTTTGTGCTAGGCTTAGGATTGGGTCTTGTCCATCACATCATTCTCCTAATGATGTGATCCCGTTATCAGGGACATCCAATGTCCATGGTCAGGAAACCGTAACCATCTATTGATCAACGAGCTAGTTAACTAGAGGCTTACTAGGGACATGGTGTTGTCTATGTATCCACACATGTATCTGAGTTTCCTATCAATACAATTCTAGCATGGATAATAAACGATTATCATGAACAAGGAAATATAATAATAACCAATTTATTATTGCCTCTAGGGCATATTTCCAACACGAGTGTCTTGAAATCAGGACGTTCTTGAATCATCAGAGCTAGGGTGTCAAACGAACTGTCAAGTGATCTCAGTAGTGTCTTGACGACTTCATGCTTGGTGATCTCAGTAGCGCCGAGGGCTTGAAGCTCATTTGTGATGTCAGTGAGTCGATCAAACGTGAGCTGGACATTCTCATTGTCATTTCGCTTGAAGCGGTTGAAGAGGTTGCGAAGGACACTGATTCTCTGATCTCTCTGAGTTGAGACGCCTTCGTTGACCTTGGAGAGCCAGTCCCAGACTATCTTAGATGTTTCCAAAGCACTCACGCGGCCGTACTGTCCTTTGGTCAGATGACCACAGATGATATTCTTGGCAGTAGAGTCCAGTTGAACAAACTTCTTGACGTCAGCAGCTGTAACACCTTCTCCAGCCTTGGGAACGCCGTTCTTGACGACATACCATAGGTCGAAGTCAATGGCTTCAAGATGCATGCGCATCTTATTCTTCCAGTAGGGATATTCAGTTCCATCGAAGACGAGGCACGCAGCAGAGACTTTAATTATCCCTACAGTCGACATAGCTAAAACTCCAGGTGGTTAAACCGAATCACACAGAACAAAGGAGTACCTTGCTCTGATACCAATTGAAAGTACGTTATATCGACTAGAGGGGGGTGAATAGGCGATTTTTATGAAAGTCTTCAAAACGTGAAAGTTTCGAAGACAAATGATAGAAACAAACCTATTACCATGCAGCGGAAGGTAGACTACACTAGGCAAACCATAGTCAAGTATTCAATGAAGTGAAAGCACAATGACTAATAGCAGCAATGTAGTGAGGATCAGGTAGGAAGATATTATGAAGCCAAATAGAACACGCAGTCACTCAGTGAAGACAAAAGATAGTGCAATCATACAATGACTTCACAAGGACCAACAGTAAGTAAAGGGAAGGGAAGGATGAAACCAGTGACTCATTGAAGACAATGATTTGTTGGACCAGTTCCAGTTGCTGTGACAACTGTACGTCTGGTTAGGGCGGCTAGGTATTTAAACCTGAGGACACACAGTCCCGGACACCCAGTCCTGAACACGCAGCTCAGGACACCCAGTCCTCACCGTATTCCCCTTGAGCTAAGGTCACACAGACCTCGCCCAATCACTCTGGTAAGTCTTCAAGGTAGACTCCCAAACCTTCACAGACTTCGTTCACCAGCGATCCACAATGTCTCTTGGATGTTCAGAACGCGACGCCTAACCGGCTGGAGGATTCATAGTCCTCAAGTGTAATAAGTCTTCAGATCACACAGACAAGAAGACTTAAGTGATGCCTAACACTCTTAGGCTCTAGGTGGTTAGGGTTTTATCCTCGCAAGGAATTCTCTTTCAAAGGCTTCGAGGTGGGTTGCTCTCAAACGACAAAAGTCGTACTCTAACTCTAAGCAGCCAACCGTTTATGGTTGTAGGGGGTGGGCTATTTATAGCCACTAGGCAACCCGACCTGATTTGTCCAAAATGACCCTGGGTCACTAAGGAACTGACACGTGTTCCAACGGTCAGATTTCAAACTCACGCGGCAGCTTTACTTGGGCTACAAGCAAAGCTGACTTGTCCGACTCTGGACAAGTTTCGCTCTCATAGTCTTCACTCGAAGACATAGGTTTTGGTTAAGCATCACTTCAGTCATTCTGACTGGTTCACTTGGACCCCACTTAACAGTACGGTGGTTCCTATGACTCAACAAGGAAGAAATAGAACTACAAAAGATCTAAGTCTTCGAGCTCCATAGGCTTCATGCGATGTCTTCTCTTGTCATAGTCTTCAATGAGAATATCTTCATATACCACCTTTGACATCAATGTCTTCATACATTTTTAGGGGTCATCTCTAGAAGGAAAACCGAATCAATGAGGGACTTCTACCTGTGTTATCCTGCAATTCTCACAAACATATCAGTCCCTCAACTAGGTTTGTCGTCAATACTCCAAAACCAACTAGGGGTGGCACTATGCACTTACAGTCACAAAGTTTTTGGTTCTTCGGTGTTGATAAAAAGAACACCTTTTTTCTATTTCCTCTGATCCTTGTTTAGTAACTACAACTCTCATGTTGTATTTGCTTTTACTGTTTCACCTCACTGTGAGTATCTTTTTGACTCATTCTTTGCTCACTATTATTCAGATTCTACATCAAGGCTTGTGGCTTACCTTATGGATCTTAATTAAGTCACCCCTTGTTATTTCCTGAGGTGCTACCTCATCATTCTTAGGTGGCTCCTTTTTTCTATTTTATGGTAGTTGGTAGTTGTGTAGTACATGGATGAGGGAGCTACTTATTTAGCCTATCAAAGAATTATCTCACTAGATATACGTAGGGAAAGAGAGCTCTTCTATCGACACTCCTAGCACTGGATATAGGGTAAGCTTTTTTTCAAGTTGTTTATAATCTTGTGCTGGAAAATAACAATCATAGATTGCTAGGCATTTTCCATATTGCCATGCTAACTGAAAATTGATGTAATCTCTGGTCTAAAATGTCGTAGCTTGTCCTTTTGTACTTTCATACACTCGTACTGACTACACATAATGTCAAATGATGCGAGTGTCAGTATATATCATCTATGGAGTTGCTTGTGCTATTGGAATTTCACCAGCTGCTCCAAAGGTATGCTTTGTGAAAACACTTCATTAGTATATCATCATTAAATGATGCATTGTTGTTTTATAGTGGAGTGTGATATAGATTAGTTTTCTTTTTGTATTCATTTATGTTATTGTTTTCTCTGTTCCTTTGATGATTTCAGTGACTCTTACTATATATAATACCATAAAATATATATTTTCAATCACACGCGCAATTTACAGTGGCGAGCTACCAGAATTTTTTGGTGTAAAAAAAACAGAGTTTTGAGTGGTTCTGTACTCTTTCGAATGTAACTTTTGTTTGAAAATTTCAAGAATTTCTTCCAGTTTTATAAACTGAACTCCTGCATTAAGGTGTCCAGAATTGTTTTACAATGTGGAGTTTTGTGAATCCAAAAAAAATGATTAGCATAGATAACCACTACATACGGTACATTGATACGTCCATTTTGCATCATGCTTTTATATCGATATTTATTGCATTATGGGCTGTTATTACACATTATGTCACAATACTTATGCCTATTCTCTCATATTTTACAAGGTTTACATAAAGAGGGAGAATGCCGGTAGCTGGGATTCAGGGCTGGAAAATGAGCAAATATTAGAGACCTATTCTGCATAGCTCCAAAAGTCCTGAAACTTCACGGAAGATATTTCCAAAATATATAAAAAATACTGAGCGCAAGAAGTTCCAGAGGGAGGCCACACCCTGGCCACGAGGGTGGGGGCGCGCCCTACCCCCTGGGCGCGCCCCCTGCCTCGTGGGAACCTCGTGCGCTCTCAGGACTTCGTTTTCTTGCACAATACTTCTTTTAGTCAGTAAAAATTCATTATATAATCTCCTGAAGGTTTTGACCACCGTATCATGTAAATATCTCTTGTCTTTGTTTCGAGCTATTTCTGTCGCAGATTAGAGCAAGATGTCTTCTCAAGAGTCGGTCGGGGAGAGTCGGGTGTCTCATCCGACACCAGGTCCATGGGCAAACAACGATGTCTATCACTTTGGGCCCTCAACGGAGGAAGAGATGGAAGCTGACTTGAAAAGGATAGATGCCATGGAAGAGGACCAAGAAGTTACTTCTCGTTTCCGGGCAGGATTCACGATGGGGGAACCACAGAGCTCAGCTATTCCAAACTCGGTTATCCCTTCCAATGTTAGATTTCTTTCTTATGAAAATATGAAAAAGAGTGTTACTTGTTCTCCCGCAGCTATGCAACATCCTTGGGTGAAAGGGGCTTTAGCCGTCATTGGCAAGCTCCGTAAGGAAATAATGAACCTCAAGCAGCAAGTCAATAAGCTCGAGGGAGAGAATCGTATCCTGAGGGGCATCATCGCCAAGAATATCACATCACCATCCCCGAAGAAGGAGACATAATCACATGGGTATGGGCACTCCCCTTGGCAACTGCCAAGCTTGGGGGAGTGCCCCAGTATCGTATCACCATCACTTTTATCTTTACCATTTTTCTTAGTTCGATCCTTTTAGTAATATCTTGATCTAGTAGAATAAAGTTTTAGTATGATCTAGTTGTGAGTTTTGCTTTATGATCCCTCTATGTAATCGAGTTCGTGAGTTATATAATAAAGATTAGTGTTGAGTCAAGGGCTTGATTATTTCGCTATGATCTTGAGGGAATTAAATAAAATAAAAGAGAAGAAATAAAAAGAAATAAAGAGATCTTATGGATCTTATGGAGAGTAATGAGCTCACATATAAAGAGTGTGATGAATAAAAGTTGTTGAGAGTTGACAAACATAGTTTTGGTCATCGTTGCAATGAATAGGAAGTAATAAAGAAAGAGAGGTTCACATATAAATATACTATCTTGGACATCTTTTATGATTGTGAACACTCATTAAAGTATGACATGCTAAGAGTTGACGTTGGACAAGGAACACAATGATACGTCTTCAACGTATCTATAATTTTTGATTGCTCCATGCTATATTATCTATTGTTTTGGACATTATTAGGCTTTATTATCCACTTTTATATTATTTTTGGGACTAACCTATTAACCGGAGGCCCAGCCCAGAATTGTTGTTTTTGCCTGTTTTAGGGTTTCGAAGAAAAAGAATATCAAACGGAGTCCAAACGGAATGAAACCTTCGGGAACATGATTTTTAGGAAGATTATGATCCGGGAGACTTGGACCCTACGTCAAGAAAAGAAACAGGAGGCCACGAGGTAGGGGGCGCGCCTACCCTCCCCAAGCACGCCCTCCACCCTCGTGGGCCCCCTGTTGCTCCACCGACGTACTCCTTCCTCCTATATATACCTACGTACCCCCAAACGATCAGAAACGGATCCAAAACCCTAATTCCATCGCCGTAACTTTCTGTATCCATGAGATCCCATCTTGGGGCCTGTTCCGGAGCTCCGCCGGAGGGGGCATCGATCACGGAAGGCTTCTACATCAACACCATAGCCTCTCCGATGAAGTTTGAGTAGTTTACCTCAAACCTACGGGTCCATAGTTATTAGCTAGATGGCTTCTTCTCTCTTTTTGGATCTCAATACAATGTTCTCCCCCTCTCTTCTGGAGAACTATTCGATGTAATCTTCTTTTTGTGGTGTGTTTGTTGAGACCGATGAATTGTGGGTTGATGATCAAGTCTATCTATGAATAATATTTGAATCTTCTCTGAATTCTTTTATGTATGATTGGTTATCTTTGCAAGTCTCTTCGAATTATCAGTTTGGTTTGGCCTACTAGATTGATCTTTCTTGCAATGGGAGAAGTGCTTAGCTTTGGGTTCAATCTTGCGGTGTCCTTTCCCAGTGACAGTAGGGGCAGCAAGGCACGTATTGTATTGTTGCCATCGAGGATAACAAGAAGGGGTTTTCTTCATATTGCATGAGTCTATCCCTCTACATCATGTCATCTTGCTTAAGGCGTTACTCTGTTTTTAACTTAATACTCTAGATGCATGCTGGATAGCGGTCGATGAGTGGAGTAATAGTAGTAGATGCAGGCAGGAGTCGGTCTACTTGTCTTGGACGTGATGCCTATATACATGATCATACCTAGATATTCTCATAACTATGCTCAATTCTGTCAATTGCTCAATAGTAATTTGTTCACCCATCGTAGAATACTTATGCTCTCGAGAGAAGCCACTAGTGAAACCTATGGCCCCCGGGTCTATCTTTATCATATTGATCTCCTACTACTTAGTTATTTCCTTTGTTATTTACTTTGCCTTTATTTTACTTTGCACAAAAATACCAAAAATATTATCTTATCATATCTATCAGATCTTACTCTCGTAAGTGGCCTTATAGGGATTGACAACCCCTATTTGCGTTGGTTGCGAGGATTTATTTGTTTTGTGTAGGTACGAGGGACTCACGCGTAGCCTCCTACTAGATCGATATCTTGGTTCTCAAAAACTGAGGGAAATAATTACGCTACTTTGCTGCATCATCCCTTCCTCTTCGGGGAAAACCAACGCAGTGCTCAAGAGGTAGCAGACAACATAATGGGTCATGTTTTCTTACATCTGAGATAAATTATATTGTCATGGATCATCCAACATGTTGAGCTTGCCTTTCCCTCTCATGCTAGCCAATTTCCTTGCACCAAGTAGAGATACTACTTGTGCTTCCAAATATCCCTAAATCCAGTTTTGCCATGAGAGTCCACCATATCTACCTATGGATTCAGTAAGATCCTTCAAGTAAGTTGTCACCGGTGCAAGCAATAAAAAATTGCTCTCTAAATATGTATGACTTATTAGTGTGGGAGAGAATAAGCTTTATACGATCTTGTGATGTGGAAGAAATAAAAGCGATGGACTGCATAATAAAGGTCCATATCACAAGTGGCAATATTAAGTGACATTCTTTTGCATTAAGATTTTGTCCATCCAACCATAAAACCGCATGAAAACCTCTGCTTCCCTCTGCGAAGGACCTATCTTTTACTTTTATCTTCTACCTTACATAAGAGTCATGGTGATCTTCACCTTTCCTTTTTACGTTTTATCCTTTGGCAAGCACAATATGTTGGAAAGATCCTGATATATATAGCTAATTGGATGTGAGTCTTCATGAACTATTATTGTTGACATTACCCTTGAGGTAAAACGTTGGGAGGCAAAACTATAAGCCCCTATCTTTCTCTGTGTCCGATTAAAACTTCGTACCCGTAAATATTGCGTGAGTGTTAGCAATTGTAAAAGACTACAAGATGGTTGAGTATGTGGACTTGCTGAAAAGCTCTTATATTGACTCTTTCCTATGTTATGATAAATTGCAATCGCCTCAATGACCGAGATTAGGGTTTGTTGGTTCTCAATGAAGTTTATGATTCATATTTGAAATTGTGATTGAATTGTTACTTTAGCATAAGAGATCATATGACAATATATATATATATATATATATATATATATATATATATATATATTGCTGTTCTAAGAATGATCATGATGCCCTCATGTCCATATTTTATTTTTATCGACACCTCTATCTCTAAACATGTGGACATATTTTTCGATTCCGGCTTTCGCTTGAGGACAAGCGAGGTCTAAGCTTGGGGGAGTTGATACGTCCATTTTGCATCATGCTTTTATATCGATATTTATTGCATTATGGGCTGTTATTACACATTATGTCACAATACTTATGCATATTCTCTCTTATTTTACAAGGTTTACATAAAGAGGGAGAATGTCAGCAGCTGGGATTCAGGGCTGGAAAAGGAGCAAATATTAGAGACCTATTCTGCACAGCTCCAAAAGTCCTGAAACTTCACGGAAACTATTTCCAGAATATATAAAGAATACTGAGCGCAAGAAGTTCCAGAGGGGGGCCACACCCTGGCCACGAGGGTTGGGGGCGCGCCCCCCTGCCTCGTGGGCCCCCCTGTTGGCCCTCCGATGCCCATCTTCTGCTATATGGAGTCCTTCGTTGAGGAAAAAATCATAAGAAAGCTTTCGGGACGAGACTCTGCCGCCATGAGGCGGAACCTTGGCAGAACCAATCTAGGGCTCTGGCGGAGCTGTTCTGCCAGGGAAACTTCCCTCCGGGAGGGGGAAACCATCACCATCGTCATCACCAATGATCCTCTCATTGGGAGGGTCCCAATCTCCATCAACATCTTCACCAGCACCATCTCATCTCAAACCCTAGTTCATCTCTTGTATCCAATCTTTGTATCCAAGCCTTAGATTGGTACATGTGAGTTGCTAGTAGTGTTGATTACTCATTGTAGTTGATGCTAGTTGGTTTACTTGGTGGAAGATCATATGTTCAGATCCATTATGCATATTAATACCCCTCTGATTATGAACATGAAATGCTTTGTGAGTAGTTATGTTTGTTCCTGAGGACATGGGAGAAGTCTTGCTATTAGTAGTCATGTGAATTTGGTATTCGTTCGATATTTTGATGAGATGTATGTTGTCATCCTGTAGTGGTGTCATGTGAACGTCGAACTTCACCATTGTTTGGGCCTAGGGGGAGGCATTGGGAAGTAATAAGTAGATGATGGGTTGCTAGAGTGACAGAAGATTAAACCCTAGTTTATGCGTTGCTTCGTAAGGGGCTGATTTGGATCCATATGTTTCATGCTATGGTTAGGTTTACCTTAATACTTCCATTGTAGTTGTGGATGCTTGCAATAGGAGTTAATCATAAGTGGGATGCTTGTCCAAGTAAGGACAGCACCCAAGCACCGGTCCACCCACATATCAAATTATCAAAGTACCGAACGCGAATCATATGATCGTGATGAAAACTAGCTTGACGATAATTCCCATGTGTCCTCGGGAGAGCTTTCCTTCATATAAGAGTTTGTCCAGGCTTGTCCTTTGCTACAAAAAGGATTGGGCCATCTTGCTGCACCTTATTTACTTTTATTACTTGTTACTCGTTACCAATTACCTTATCACAAAACTATCTGTTACCGATAATTTCAGTGCTTGCAGAGAATACCTTGCTGAAAACCGCTTATCATTTCCTTCTGCTCCTCATTGGGTTCGACACTCTTACTTATCGAAAAGACTACAATAGATCCCCTATACATGTGGTTCATCATACATGAAGGTTGGTTATGCATGGAGAATGAGGTTAGTATTGTTAGAAGTTAGAACTGGGAGTTTTCCAGCACATGACGGTTGCGGCCATCTTCCAGCACATTGTTGCTTTTCAGTAGAACAAGATGTTCGTCTCTTTGTCTTATGGACTTCAATAAGGTAGATGGTAGCTTGCTGAATAGGTTAAGAGAGACCCCACAATTTCTAATGACCCCACAGGGTATTCTTGTTGGCGCCGCCGCTGGCAGAGGCGCGTGGTTGACAGGAGGAGCCGGGGAGGCATGACGGTGGACATGTGGATGTTATCATGGCATTGACACATTTCGCTCTACCAACACTGCATACCAACGTGACTGAATGTTATCGTGGCTTAGATGCCCTATCAAATTCTTGCTTGACTTTTTGGTTTTGTATGCTCGGATGTATGTTTCAGTTCCTACATGGTATTTCTCATGTGGAGTTGAATCCACACTTGGTTGGTCCAATAGCAAACAATCCTATGTTTCACTCTGAAATCATATTGCATATAGAGTGATGTTACATTCTTGCGCAAATTACTGCACACATATACATGGAGTTACCTAAAAAAGTCTCACACTTGGGCTCTTGCAAGTAACACTGTCACTCGCTTGTAGAGTTTGCAAGTGGTTATAATTGTCATACTACTAGGTAACAGCCTGACTCGAATCAGCCTTGACCTTGTATAATATACATAGTTATTTGGTGCATGGTATTTTTTTAGTGAATTTGATCAAAACTGTTATTTTAAGTACATTTGTATTTTAGTTTTTTATTCAAATAAATTTCCCAGTAAGTTGATTTTCCAGGATGGTCATAAGGTTGACATTATGAATTGATTTGTAAAGCACAAAACCACAATAACAGTTGGGAGGGCTACTTTGTATCCCTCGACCCACACTCGACCGCCATCTCCCATTTTCCTCAGTATCACGACCTGATGCGACGTTGGCAGCGCAATCAGTCGGAGGAGGCCAGCGGTGGCGATGACGGCTCTGCGATGGGGAAAGGTCGCTCATCGCCGCGGCACCAGCAATTCCACGGTTGCATAATACCCGCATGTTCATGACCTCCAGGACTCTCCGGCCTCCTCCCTCTAGGTACCTGATTTAAAATAAGAAAGAATTTCCAATAAACAGTAGTTTTTCGTTTTTCTTTATAGTTTAATTTTAAAGTTTAATAAAGAAATATTATATTTTTATAACAAAAAGACAAAATCAAAGTTTAGTAATCAGTAATCGTTCTTGAATTCGAAGATTTTTATTTGTTTATTTTACTTTCAGACGAATTCCTAGTTGTTTGAATTGTGTAATCTCCCATTATGGAGATTGGTAACCGACTTAAAGCAATTTGATTGTAATTCAATTCATGACGAACATAGGTAGAAAGTTCATATTCTTCAGTCATTGATTCAAACGACAACCATTTCTCAGGTTCACAGTTTATTACTATACTACTATTGTTTAATTAGATGGTAACATAAAACTTGGAGTGTGTGATAGGAGTACCTATTCACTGTTTGAGATGCTAACTGGGATGGAGGGAGTAAAAAATGCCTAGAATAAAGAAATGATGAATTGTATTGTACACATTATTGTAGTTACAGATTATGTTTAAAATCGATAATTACTTGGGATGCTGCCAACTTGGAGGGTCGATGGGACATTAAATTGCCATATTGCTTTTCCCTCTTCTTCACGTGTTAGGAATATATCTTTAACAATAGAATTTAATATTTGTGGTTTCACATGCAGGAAGAGACAGGATCATATCAATCACCAGTGATGGAGTCATGTGGTGGTTGCCGTCGTGCTAAATGTTGGTGTAGTGTAAAATTCCTGAGCTAGACATTATGGTACAATATTAATTTTAGGATTGTTGCCAATCATGTCCGTCTATAGCTATATCACATTGCAAAATTCCATGAACATTTGGTCCACATTGTTTTTCGGTTATACTGTTCCTGCCCAAGCATGGATGCAGGTGGACGTGGGCGCCATGGCTGCCACCAAGGATGTAGGGGTCACGCTACAACCGGTGAGGGCATGGTAGGCGCGCTAACCGCACTGCAGCCTTACAGTTTTTCCTAATTTCTTTAGGTATGCGAGGTCTCACATATATGCTGAAATTTTGACTTCGAAGGACGATCACTGAAGTTATATGCTGAAATTTTGACTTCGGAAATTCAGCACTGAAGTTATATGAAGTTTCTTGCGAGAGCTATATCATTCTTTTTAGTACTACTGATTAATTCCCATGAGTACCAATGGTGATATTTTCAGGCGTAAATACTAGATGCGATTCTCATTGCTGGCAATCTTCATGAATCTATCAAGGAGAACATTGCAATACTAATTGTTGCACAGGTGTTCTCAATACCGACTAGCAACAAGAGAGAATGATTGTTCAATGCTCACCGTTGTAAGCTTGATTCAAGAGAAGTTTCTCAATGTTGTACATGTAGGCTGTGAGTAACAGAAATAATACCTATTTGTTCACTCATTTCCTGTACCTATGATTCATTTGCCACTGCTCAGTAGAGTTCAGTTATGTGCTTCAATATTAGGAACTCATCATCTTCTAAAACATATTGTTGCCTACTCAAACATATTTTGTTCCTTTTTGTTTCCAACAGATTTTGTATAAAAACACGTGTACAATAGAAGCGGCAGAACCTGCATTGGACCGTCCTCATTTGCTCTGTCCATTTTTTCCAAAGAAATAACACTTCTGCAGTCCTATGCATTCAGAAATACGATTTAGTGTGCTATTACAATCCTCGTAATCGCACGCTATATTTTCTGTGGGAATTTCTGTCATCCATTCTGATTTTGAGGCAAATATATCAGTTAAGTTTTTTGTTCTAGCAAGGTACCATATACATGTTATGAAATTCTCCTTTGCCTTCCAGGTCAACCAAATAGGTAGGAGGGAATTCATTTATCAATAAAAATAAATTTGTTTGAGGGGATGTTATCTTATTTCTCCAGTATAACCAAATGAACACTATGATGAACTTAACATCTCTCTATCATTATTTTTCTAAGATGCAAGCGATATAAAATTTAAAAAAAGCTCGTGGCAACGCACGGGCAGCTACTAGTGTTCTATAGTTGTTTATCATTAGTCATGGATAGGAAACATAGAATACCAAAAAATACTTGTACCTGCTATCCCGAGAATTAATCACTTCTAATCCGGCACTAATTTGGAACCGCGTGCATCTAAAAGCCTTTTTACTAAAGTCAATGTTGTTGTATGCTCTAGAGAAATAGCACAATGAACCCAGAAATCCCTAGGTCCTATTGTTAAGAAAAGTGAATTACTGTTCTCATAAACAACATTCAATCATCTGCATTCAATGCCCTAAAACTGTTAGTGAAGAAAAATTATCCCCGGGCACCTCCAAACGAACTATATTTAGGGATGGGATAGGCGTCGGAAGATAAATATTCTTCGGTAACAGTTTTAGGGGATCGGCTAGGTGCGGCGTAAGGGAGGAAAACCGAATTTATCCTCCCTTATGGCCAGATTGAGGATCTGTTAGAGTTGCCCTTAGTTTCTAAGAATGAAAGAGGAAAAGAACATTCCTAAGGCCAAGAGAAGGCTCAAGAAGTTGGATTACAGACCATATGCTGGGAAATACAGGTCGCGGACCACCAATTATAGTTGTGTACTCTTGTTACGCAAGAAACGAGCAAATATGAAGCCACCTTCATCAGGCCATAAGACTCGGCAAATTATCTTATACAAATGATGAACATTTTTTAAATACATAATAAACATTTTTAAGGACATGACAGACATATTTGAAAAACACAATAATGTTTTTCTAAATACGCGATGAACATTTTATACACGGTGATTTTATTTTTCAATACGTGTATACTATCATTTTTAATACAGATCAACATCTTATATGCATGAAGAAAACGCACAAACTTTTCTTATAAATATGTGACCTCTTTTTAATTACATGAATACTTTTCAAATACATGATTAGTAGTTTTATGTATAGGATGAAAAATATTTAATTACATGATGACATTTTAAAATACACTATAAACAATTTTAATTTGCTTTTAAAATACACAATGGAAGTTTTTAATACAGGAAAAACATTACTTAAAATAGAATGATTTATTTCATAATGATTATAAATATTTTAACAATACAATGGCCATTTTTTAAGTTCAAGATGAACATATCTATTACATGACGAGCTTTTTTAAGACTTCGTGAACTTCTTTTTAAATAAAAGATTTACCTATTTAGTTAACAAGATGACCATTTTTAGAATACATGATGAACATATTTGAAAAATAGGTTTAACATGTTTGTAAATACCTGATAAACATTATAATACATGGTGATTTTTTTAAATACACATGAACATTGTTTTATGCGCAAACATTTGCTTGACAGACATTAATATTTACTATTTTTCTAAAAGAATAGATAAACCCAAAAGATGAAAAAATTGAAGGAGAAAAGAAGGAAAATTGATAGGTTGCTTCTGTGTTGTTTGCATTTTTATAGTGAAGGGCGTTGCTGAATAGGAGGAGGCATGTGTTGTAATTGTGCTGATGGTCCTGGTGAAGTAGGTTTTTAACCTTATGACAGTGGGGCATGACTTTCAATTTAAAAGGAACTCAAAACATGATACAACAACTAATTACATGGGAAAAATGTGTGCATGTGTGTGTGTTTGAGG
>NC_041390.1:90506239-90508785 GCF_002162155.2 Triticum dicoccoides
GGGTAGTCTTGTAGAGCAACCTTGAAACTGGAAAGCTAGGCATGAGGGTATCAAGTGGCAGCAATATATTGGGTAATGAGGGGCTCTAGGCTCCTTTTGGTCCTATACTTGAGAAGTGTAGAATCTATCTAGCCATGGTGTGTGAGTGGGTCCCTAAAAATCTTGTTGTTTCTTTCATTCCAAAGGCTCCAAGCGGCCACCATAAAAATCTCCATGAACAAAGGTTTTGTTCAAGCACCTAGCCGCATACACCAGTTGCAACCCATTATCAAGATTTTGCCATCGAATTTCTATTTTATCCCAGCAAGCAGTACTGAATCAACACTTGAAGAAAATATCTTCAAGGGTTTCCTCGGGTGGATTAATGAATAGGAGACATCCATAATTATTATCTTGGAGCACACAATTCCTTCTGTGTTACATGTTGCGGGTACTGAACCTGTCAGCCAGCAACAACCATGCAAAAAACTTCCACTTCATCATGCACTTCGATTTCCGTATCCATTGGACTGCATCATCAGCTTGCATGTCACGAAAGCAGTGCAATTACTAGAAGTGAAATGTTCCCTGCCCTAGATACAGCTCCAGTGATCACACCCTTCATTCAACACCACCAGCGTTGCCATGTTTTGCAGGCCATAGAGTTCCTCACTTGGCGTGTCAGCATGATGTGGGACCCACTAAACAGGATGACATGCATAGCATCTATCTCTATGACCCGCGGGTAAGCACAAAGGGAAATTGACGCTAAAAAACGGTGGCCACTTGGACTCGACAAAGCGACCTCGCGCAAGCCAACAACACTGTGCTACCACGGTGCCAACATTTCCTCATGTCCACTAAGCATGACGGTGCTTAATGTTGAGTAAAGAAACACACGTTTGTGGGTTTTAAATGGGCTACATTCAGTGCAACCCATTTTGCACATGTTAGTTTTTTCAGGAAACTTTAATAAGTTTGTAAATTTTAATTACAGTAATAAAATAAATTCAATATTTTGGTTATAAATATTATCTGTATACATAAAATAATTTAATAATTTAATTATAAAATTCATGTAATTTTTAAAAAGGCAAAAGCTAATTTCCTGCCGACTGGTCGTTTACGACAGATCCGAACGACTTGGATGCCGTTGGATATGAATCGCGCGGTTACAGTTTGTCTCGCACCAAGCGGCTCGCGATCCGCTTCTGCCGGGCAGATTTTTTTCTCCCATGATCCGCTTCTCTCGGGCGGGATTTTTCTCCTCGTGCGCGGGCAGATTTTTTTTCGCCACGGTCGGCTCCACCCAGGTGGGATCTTTTCTCGTCGCGCTCCTCCTCTTTTAGGAGAAAATAAACCATCAAAGGAGGGACTCGAACTCAAGCCCCTAGGTTACACAAGCAAGTGAGGGAACCACCTGGCCTAGGCTAGTATTGGTGTCAGGTTATGCGTAGTTATCTTTTCTATACCACACTAAACTATTTCTTCTCTACAACATCTACCATTCCAATCAAAAAAATTTGTGCTGGATACTTGTTGACCGTGATTTTGCTGCTGAGCTGCACTCGTTCCTAGTGATTCGACATGGTGCAGCGCAACGAATATACATACAATCTAGTATGGGCCAACATAAATATACCCGGTAGCTTATTTTTTTCTAATAGCATGGTAATATAAACACTGCATACCTGATAACCTATATAAAAACACCATGATAAGTTTTGTCTTGGGATTTTTTTTGGTTGAAAACATACCCAGTAAATTATGTGTAAATAACGTAACAATATAACACAGCAGACCCGATAACTTACGCACAAATACTATGATAACTTTTGACCGGAGAAAAAAAGTTGTTGAAAACATGCGACATGGTAATTTATGTGTAGATAGTATGGTAATACACGTACCGCAAAGCTGATAACCCATGTACGAACACTATGGTAACTTTTGAACCGAGAGAAAAATATGTTAAAAAATGTGTCCCCAATTAATTATGTGTAAATAACATGGTAATATATACACCGCAGACCTGATAATCTATGTACAAACACAATACTAACTTTTTGACCCTCGAGTAAAAGTTGTTGAAAAACATACCCTCGGTAAATTACGCGGAAATAAAGTGATAATATCCGCACTGCAGACCTGATAAGCTAAGTACAAATGCAATGATAACTTTTGATCATTGTGTGCACACACGTACGTAAATCAATGTTTGTTTTGATATATCATCTGATAAATTCATTGTAATGAGTTTGATATTTTATGAACCACAAACCTGATAGCTTGCATACAAACATCGGTAGCTTTTGACCAAATTTTTTATTGAAAATATATCCTCGGTAACTTATGTGTAAATAGCATGGTAATGCAGATGTCACATACCTGATAACTTACGTCTAAATATCATGATAACTTTTAAGACAGTGGATTTTTTTAAACATACCCCTGTTAAGTTTTGTTTAAGTAGCATGGTAACTTACGTACCACATACCTGCTAAATTAGGAACAAACACCATGGTAAATTTTGCATCATGAAGGGGCCAGTTGTTCACCCCCCCCCC
>NC_041390.1:90509161-90547877 GCF_002162155.2 Triticum dicoccoides
TTTGACCTGGTAAAAATTGTTCAAAACAAAATCCCGCTAAGTTCTATGTAAATAGCATTGTAGTACGCACCGCATACCTGATAAATTATGGACAAACACCATGGTAACTTTGATCTAGTGGATAAAAATTGTTGAAACATACATATGATAAGTTCTGTGTAAGTTGGTAAGTTACAAACTATAGACCTGCTAAATTAGGTATAAACAACATGATAACTTTGAACCGGAGAAAAAATCATTGAAAAGATACCCTCTATAACATATGTGTAAATAGCACGATAAATTACATAGCGTGGAGCCGATAACTCATGTACGAATACCATGGTAACCTTTTTGACCCTCGGAAAAAAGTTGTTGAAAATATATCCCGACAAGTTTTGTATAAAAATCATGGTTTTCTTTACGCATTACAGATCTGATAACTTATGCACAAGCCCCCTGATAATTTTGAATCGGGGATTCTTTTAATTAAAAATGTACCCCGATAACTCTTGTGTAAATAGCAGGATAATTTACACCTCACATATCTGATAACTTACATATGAACACCCCGATAACTTTTGTTTCAGTTAAAATAAGTGTAGAAACATCCCCCCGATAAGTTCTAGGTAACTAGTGTAACATGAGGATCATGGAGACAACATATATTCGTTCGCGAAAATTGTCCAGTCCAAAAATCCAAGGAAAAAACTGGGAAAGCATGTTTCCTGTACTATTTATACATAGTAAACAAATGTCCAAAAATTGGTTAGTTTATTATTTGATTTGGGCCGACCTTTCAATTTAGTTGTGAGGCGAATTTCTCTTTCAAATATGTACTCGAATTCTATAAGGAGTCAGATATTTTTGAAGTTTGTCGACGTTATATATGGTAGTGAAATATAAACTAATGCATGACTTAATTGCGATAAGGGGTTAGCTCAGGTGGTTGTTGAGCTGCGAATGGACGCCCGAGGTCTTGTGTTCGACTCCGGTGCTTGTTTTATTATTATTATTTTGCGTAAAAATGCTGCGATACGGAGAGAATCGCTAGGGATGAAAAAATCGATGTAGCGGGAGTTGTGCGGATCTGTTGCTAACCACCAGTCGACTGGTGGTTAGCACAGTCCTTTTAAAAATATGAACTTATTTACATGTGGATTCATTTAAAAGTTAATACAAGGATTTAAACTATTTAGTAAATGCAAAAAAGAATACACATGTGGCTCATAATTAAATTATACAAAATTATGAATAAAAATATTTTTATTAATATTCACTTGTATTCCACTTGAGGCATAGATTCATAATTTTTATATAGTTGAAATATATTTAGAAGCGAAATTTATAAAAGCATTTTTCATATTTATGTACATTTTTAAATTATGCTTTTTTCCTGTAACAACATACTTATGAATTGTAAAATGTGCATATAATTATTAAAATTTGTATATAATGAAAATAATATTGATGAATTTTAATTTATAAAATACTTGTATTATTTTAAATTACAAAAAAAATTAATCAGAAATACTATTCTATTTATATGATTTTTTATAAATAGTACGTGAATATTTTAAAAAATACTTTAACATTTTGCTAAAGAAGTTGTTTTTAATGGTATGTATAATATTTATAACACACGGATGTTTGAACTTTATTTTTCTTACTGTCATTATAATTTACACACTTTTTGCAAATTCTGAAAAAATAAAAGAAAGCTAACGTGTGCCATATGGACTGCACCGACTGCAGCCCATTTAAACCACAAAAGTGTGTTCGTTTACTACATTAAGCCTTCTTATGCTTCTTAGACATCAAAACTTGTACTCCCTCTGTCTCAAAATTCTTGTTTTAAATTTGTCTAAATATGGATATTTTATTTGATACATCCGTATCTAGACAAATTTAAGACAAAAAATTTAGGACGAAGGGAGTATGTTGTAGTGACTGCTGCGTAGCTTGAGGTGACCCAACCACCATTTTCCGTGCAAAATTTTCCTTCCTGCTGACATGTGGCAAGATTTTCCTTTCTATTGACATGTGGCCCCACTGGTCATAGCGACTTATACCAAGCGAGCCATCCGTTGGGAGTGGGTCCCATACCACGTGTGTGCTAACCGAAATATGGTGCCACATCAACATATTTTACGTCCGGGACTAGCATCATATTTACACGCTTGTGCCAAGTTTTATACTACCTCTGTTTCAGTTTACAAGTTCTGCGTGTATACTTAGGTTGTCAATTTTATCACCATAATATAAACTATATAACACAAAAAATATACCTTTTGAAAGTAGAAACTCCCAAGTTTATATTGGTATATTTTTTTGTAATATATGACTTGTATTAGGTTGGCCAAATTGAGGGCCTAGGGGTACGCGCACATCCTGTAAACTAAGAGAGAGGGAGTAACCAGTTTGATGTATTTAATTACACAATGAGTTTTTTAATTACATGATGACCATGTTTTGTAATACTCTGTGAAAAAAATTAATGCACATCAATTGCTATTAAAATGCACAATGGAAGTTTTTAATACAGGGCAAACATTAGTTAAGATAAAATAATTTTTCTTAATGAATTATGAATATTTTTAACATAATGAACATTTTTAATGTTCAAGATGAACATATTTATTACGTGACGAGATTTTGTAAGACTTGGTGAACTTATTTTAAATAAGAGATTTACAGTTTTGTTTAACAAGATGACCATTTTTAAAATACATGATGAACATATTTGAAAAATAGTTAAACATTTTTGTAAATACCTGATGAACATAATTATACAAGGTGATTTTTATTAAATACACCTGAACATTGTTTTATGCGCAAACATTAGTTTGACGGACATTAATATTTACTTTTTTCTAAAAGAATAGAGAAACCCAAAAACTGGGGAAAACATGGAAGGAGAAAAGAAGGCAACTTGATCGTTTGCTTCTGTGTTGTTCGTGTTTTTAGAGCGAATGCGTTGTTTCTTTAGAGAAATGTTGGCTTTATTGATTACTTTTTTGAGAGAGAGAGATCTCGCAAACTTTATTGATTCAGAGGAATACACTAGCTGGGTTATGAGGATTACCCAACCACACATGTCTACCTATACCTAAATTACATGCATACTTTGCGAGATTATGAGCCTTAAAATTGAAGTTTCTACGCTCAAAAATAAACTTGCAGAAAGCAAAACCAGAACTACGAGCTGTTATTTCATGTATGATTGCTGCGTTCGGTCCACTTGTTCCATCATTGATGTCATTGACAACTCCCTCACAGTCTGAAGTCAGAACCACCTCATGAACATTTAGATCTTCTGCCAAAGCTAATCCCTCCCTGCAAGCAAAGGTTTCCAAGATCGTGGGATCAGTTACACCTCCATAGACCACTGCCGAGGACCCCAGGTAGTTGCCCTGCTCATCTCGACATAGTGCAGCCACAGCTCTGCCCCTTCTGCTTCGCGCTACTGCTCCATCCACATTAACTTTGACAGATCCGATTCCCGGAGCGAGCCATCACCGAGTCCCGGCCACCCGTGCTGTCATGGTAATCACCTTGTTCGGCTTAGGTATTTCTTGCAAGTCAGCGAGGAAGTTGTTCACAAAAGAAATAGTTTGGTGCGGCACTTGAAAAATTGCCTCGTACACAGCTTTTCGACGTGCATACCAAATAGCCCAGAGTGTGACAGCCATTGATGTAAACTTTGCATGGTCCATCCTGCTGTATAATTCAAACAGCCACCTCTTTGCGCTTGGTTCTTCTAGTTCTGACATTGCCAGCAGCACATCTGCATCTGATAGTGCCCACACACACTTTGACATTGTACAGGAAATCAAAGCATGGAGCCATGAGTCCTAACATCCGCACAAAGGACAAGTGTCCTGGGTTGCCATATTTCTATGGTGTAAGACATCCGTGGTAGGCAGCGAGTGCCGTGCCAAGCGCCAAATAAAAACTTTAATCTTCGAGGGTATAGATATCTTCCATAATGCTGACCAGGCTTTGCCCTCCTCCTCACCTGAAGAAGATCCCGATCTGCCCTCAAGCCATTCCTCGCGCTGCAGTTTTGTGCTTACCAGAAATTTGTAAGCCGAACTGACAGAGAACCTTCCTTTTTTATCAGGATACCATGCCCAAAAATCCTCGACATTGCGTGTACAAACTGGGATTCTCAAAATAGCATCAGCATCAAAACGAATGAACACAGACCTTACCAAGTCCTCGTTCCACCCTCCGGTGGATGGCTGTAGCAGCTCTACCACTTTTGTCGGCGGGTTTTGCACGAGGGACGTAATGGGCCTTGGTGTGTGTTCTTTTGGTATCCAAGTGTCCATCCAAATATCGGTGGTCTGTCCGTTTCCAATCCTTCTAATGATTCCTTGCTTCATCACATCTCTTCCCTCGGTTATTGCTCGCCAAATCTGAGAGGGGCGAGCTCCAAGTTGCGCTTCTAACAATGTAGTCTCAGGGAAGTAGCTAGCTTTGAGTATTCTAGCACTCAAAGTAGATGGTTCATTAAAAAGTCTCCAGGCTTGACGGGCCAAAAGAGCTAGATTAAACAGCTCTAAATCTCTGAACCCCAATCCTCCCAAGTGTTTAGGCCGCATCATCACATCCAACGATACCCAAGCCGGCTTCCTTTGGCCCTGTTTACAGCACCACCAAAACTTTCGAATAATAGACTTTATGTGCTCACATAAACCTCTTGGGAGCTTAAAGCATGACATAGAATATACTGGTATGGCCTGAGCTACTGATTTGATTAGAACCTCTTTTCCTCCCGCTGATAAACACTTGCTCATCCATCCTTTTACCTTGTCCCACACACGATCACTCAAGTATTTGAACGTACCATTCTTGGCATGCCCCACATCCGTAGGCATCCCCAAGTATCTATCGCTCAAAGATTCGTTTGGAACATGAAGGAAACCCTTGACAGCAGCACGAACTATCTCCGGGGTTCCCCTACTGAAAAATATCGATGATTTGTCGCTGTTGATTCTTTGTCCCGATGCCATACAATATGACTCCAATAGGTTTGATATCTCCTCTGCTCCATCAACACTTACCCTGAAAAACAGCAGGCTATCATCCGCGAATAAAAGGTGGTTCACCGACGGGGCAGATGGTGCCTGAGACGCCCTCGATTCAATAGTACACTAACCATACACGCAAATGTGTACGATCAAGATCAAGGACTCACGGGAAGATATCACAACACAACTCTAGACACAAATTAAAATAATACAAGCTTTATATTACAAGCCAGGGGCCTCGAGGGCTCGAATACATAAGCTCGAAAACACAAGAGTCAGCGGAAGCAACAATATCTGAGTACAAACATAAGTTAGACAAGTTTGCCTTAAGAAGGCTAGCACAAAAGCAACATCGATCGAAAAGGCAAGGCCTCCTGCTTGGGAGCCTCCTAACTACTCTTGGTCGTCGGCGGTCTCCATGTAGTAGTAGGCATCGACGGTGGCATCTGACTCCTAGGCTCCGAGATCTGGTTGCATCAACCGGAAAGAAGAAAAGGGGGAAAAGGGGGAGCAAAGTAACCGTGAGTACTCATCCAAAGTACTGCAAGCAAGGATCTACACTACATATGCAACATTATCAAAAGAAGGCTGTATATGTGGACTGGGATGTAGAAATGCCAGAATAGAGGGAAAGCCTAGTCCTATCGAAGACTAGCATCTTCTGGAAACCACCATCTTGCAGCACAGGAGGGAGTAGAGTAGCATAAGTAAAGTAGTAATAGTGTTGTCAACCTTGGCCAGAGATCCTTTCTCGACTCCCTGCGAGAAAGCAATCCCAGAGCCATACTATCCAGTTATCATCACAATCCATTTATCATCACCATCCAGTTCTCATCACAAGTATCCAGTTCTAGTTGTATCGATCGGGATACAACTCCAAGTGTCCGTTACCATAGGACAGGCTATCGATAGATGTTTTCTTCCCTGCAGGGGTGCACCAACTTACGCACCACGCTCGATTAACTCCGGTCGGACACACTTTCCTGGGTCATGCCCGGCCTCGGCCAAACAATACGCCGCAACCCGACCTAGGCTTAATAGAGAGGCCAGCACGCCGGACTAAACCTATGCCCCCAGGGGTCATGGGCCATCTCCCCGGGAACTCCTGCACGTTGCGTACGCGGCCGGTGAGAAGACCTAGCTACCTCCTTCAACAAGGTAGGTGCTTTCCAGTCCAACTCGGCGCGCGCCACTCAGTCGCTGACGTCTATTAAGCTTCGGCTGATGTATACGACGCAGAACGCCCATACTATGCCCACGTGATGGTTAGTGCTATCGGGCCAGAGGCCCCTCGGATAAAATATCCAAATCGTAGTGGATTAGGAACGCGCGGTAACAAGAAGAGACTCATGAAAGATGTGACCCCATTGCCCCGTCTCGAGGACTTGCGGCAAGGGCTAGGAATGCCCGGCCACGCCTCGTAATTATCTCGTGGGCACCCTCCAGGTCAACCCGTCTCCACATCACTCACAATTAAGCTCACGCGGGTACCCTTCAGGGCCGACCCGTCTTTAGTAACAGGGTTCAGTGCAAAGTCATAGTAACCATAGTAACCGTGTGTCTAACACCAAGGGGAAAACCTGAGGAATCACCCTTGTCGGATTCCCACTCGATGTAAACATCAAGGTGAAAGTAAGAGGAACCACCCTCGAGGTTCACACTTGAGGGGTTGCATGACAGAGTCGTATCGGAAGTGGTTAAGGAGGAAATCACCCTCGCTGACCACGACCGAATAGCTACTCTATAGAGATCTCATCAGGAGTGATGTATGAGGTTCCACCCTCGGCACTCGATGGTACTCTGCAGAGTCGAGCAACAAAGGGGTGTGATGTGATGTGAGGTGTCGGGGCCTGGTCTTCGATCCCGTTGATCGGGTCTTCTGATAATCCAGCGGGGCAGTCGGGTCAAGTGGGGGTCACTGATGGGGCTCTAACCAACCTATACTAAGCAGTTTAGGATAAGCAGGTAGGTAACAATAGCAGGTTACAATAAACAGGCTATGCAGCAGAATAGGAGCAAACAATAACAGTAGCAAAATCTAATGCAAGCATGAGAGAATGGAATGAGCGATATCGGGATGATCAAAGGGGGGGCTTGCCTGGTTGCTCAAACAAGAAGGAGGGGTCGTCGGTGACGTAGTCGATCGCAGGGGCATCAACATCGTCACGGGGTCTACCGAAGAAAAGAGGGGGAGAAACAGTAAATACATAGCAAGCAAGTGCATAACAGGACAACAGGTAGAGCTAGACGTGTTCTAACGCGGTCCTAGACGTTATAGGTGAAGGGGGAAGTCAACCGGGGATGTTTTTCCGGTTCCGGACCTGTGTCAGACAGATGACCGGAGGGGGAAAGCTCCATGTTCAGCATGCTAGGGGCATGTGACAAAAGAACGGACCGCGTATTCGGATTAGTTGGATTTTTCTGAGCAACTTTCATACATAAAGTTTTTCCATCCGAGTTACGGTTTAATATCTACGAATTTTCAAAGATTTTAAACCATCTCTGGAATTATCTCTAATTCAAAAAAAGGACTTAATGCATCAGCATGACGCCAGTGGTCAACTCTGACCGCTGACCAGTCAAACATGGCAGTGGGGCCTATCCGTCATTGACTTATTTGCTAATTACCATTTAAACCTAGTTTAATTAGTAGGTTAAAATAAACCCAATTAGTTAACTCAACATGATTAATTAAGTTAATTAATTATCTTAGTAATTAATTAATTAATTAATTTTATTTTTTTAACCTCTTTTTTTTATAACCAGGGCTGGGCCCCACATGCAGTGGCACAACCAGCCACTGGAGCCGGCGCAACTAACGGGCGTGGCCCGGGCAGAGAACGAACCCGCCCGGTTGCGAGGCGGAGGCCGGCGACAGTGCGCCGGTGGCCAGGGGCCACGGCGGATGGCGGGAATGGCAGCGGGGCAGGGGGCGAAGCCAGGCGGGCGCAGGTGGCGCGGCCGCGTGCGCGGTTTGTCGCGGCGGCTAGGCCGCAGCTGCGGCTCTGTTAGCGAGCAGCTGTAGTGGCGGCGGCGGACGCAGGCAGCCAGGGGCGGAGGAGGACCGTGGCGGCAGGACGCGCGCGCGGCAGAGCGTTCGGGGGAGGAGGCAGAGGCGTAGCGGGGCAAGGGGGCGGAGGCAGGCAACAGCAGTGCAGATCGTAGCAGGCAGCAGCGGCAAAGGCATACGGCGGCGGCGACAGATGGCAGCGCCGGGAGGGCACGCGGAACGGCGCGCGCTGTGAGCGTGCGGGTGCAAGACGCAGGCGAGGTACAAGGGCGCACGGGGACTGCGACGGTGGGCGCGCGAGCTCGCGTGCAGCGCGCAGCCACGGGCGCAGACGCGACGAGCGCGGGGCCCAGGGGCGGCCATGGCGAGGGAGGGCAGCAGGGAAAAAAAGAGGAAACGGCGAGGGCTCACAGCGGAGTGTAGGGAGGCGGCAGTGGGCTCGGGGAGAGTCGAGGTGGCCGAAGACGACGACGAGGGCAGCGGCGTTCGAGAAGGGAGACGAGTCGGGGAGGCGTCGATCCGCTTGATGCGCCGACTCCGAGCTCCATCCGGGGCTTTGTAGCCGACGTGGTGGAGGCCGGTGGAGCCGTTGGACGCGTCCGCGTGGTGAGGGATGGGGTCGAGGTCGCGGCAACGGTGCCGACGACGCTCCGGCAGAGAGAACGGAGAGGGAGAGAGCCGAGCGAGAGGGGGGAATCTGGGGCTGACGAGGACGAGGCCGAGGGGGAGACTTATCCCCTTGGCGGCGTGGGTGGTTCGAGTGGGCCGGCCTGGCCGACCAGCTGGATGGCCAGCTGGGCCACGAGGCCTACTAGGGGGTGGTGGCCTTTTCTTTTATTTATTTTTTTGAATTGCCTCTATTTCCTATTTAAAAGAGCTACTGAATTATTTTTGTTAAATGTGGCACTTTGCACAAAAATAGATAGGAACAAAGTGAAGTTGCATAAAAAGTTTGGAGTCAAAAGGAGTTGGCTAACCATTTTCAGACATTGGAAAGGCCAATTTAATTATTGTTGGACCACAAGATAAAATCCCAGGGGCATTTTGGGAACTCAAATGAGGTTGGTTCCAACTTGATAAATATCCAAGGATTATTTGCCACCTTTTGAACATTTTAGTTTTCATGCTTGACAAACTTGGATTTTTGACTTTAAATTTTGAATTTGAATTCGAATCATGATTTGGATCAAGTGAGGATTAGCAACAGTAATGTGATGACGTGGCATCATTAGCGGAGGATTACTGTAGCTTAATTATTCGGGCGTCACAATTCTCCTCCACTACAAGAAATCTCGTCCCGAGATTTAAGGGGTGTAGGAGGAGGAAAGACTCGAAAAGAACGGGTCTCAACACAAGATAGGTACCTGGGGGCTATCTCGCGACGTGGCATCGAGGCATCTCTCGAGTTGAAATTCAAAAAAGTCATCGAGAGCAAGGTAAGGAGGAGCAATAAGAAGCTTCAAGTGGATGGACAATCGTTTGATGTCTGAAACAGAGTGTGAAAGGGGTTCGGTGGATCGAAAATAAGTATTGCATCTGATAGCAAAACAGATCACAAGAAGGTGGCTCGTGAATTACATACGAAGCCAAGCGTGTGGAATAATTTTGGAGAACAAAGATGTACAGGAGAGTCAGATTTCGATCCTATGGAGCTGTGGGTTATGGGCCCACCATGTGGGTTAAAGGTAGGAAGGGCGCTAACATATGTACGGTCATGATAGCAAGGTAGGTCAGAGGATAGTCTATCAGTTATATTGGTAACAACGTTGGTACCAAGGGCGAGGGACGAAGAGAACCATTTTCCTGCTCGTTAAGACGAGGCGGACCAATAGGCAAAGTTCTCGTGTAACGCCCCGAGACCGACGCTTCAGAAGACTTCCAGCTATTTCGAGTTTCGCCATGCGATGTATTTGCTTGTTGCATTCTTCTTAGCATCATTTGCATTGCATCATGTCATCATGCCATCATATCATTAATTTTTATGACTCTTCTAAATAAATTGTATGGATCTTCGATCCATTTAAATCGAGGGAAGGGTGACTTCTCTTTATAACATATCCTCCAATATTAGGGAGCTATATTAAATATTTCTTTATTTCAGAAATCACCAAAACACACTTGCAAATAATTTCGTTCCTTTTCTGCTTCAAGTTTGGTCTCCAACCTTGCCAATAATTATTTCATCATTTTCCGGAGCTCCACCAAAAATCCGAACATTTTTGGACCTTCCCAAACCTCACTTCCTATTCAAATCATTTGAATTTAATTCAAATGAGTTTGAATTTACATCTTTCAATCATGCCTCTTTCCATTTTCTTGGAACAAGTGTATTTTTGCGAGTTCGGAAAATAATCCCCGTGTCCAACTTCTTCCTCTAACCTCCTTTTCTTTTCTTTCTCATCTCTGTTTTTTTTCCCTTTCTTTTAGTAGTGAGAGAGATTCCAGCCCAACCGGCCTCTCAAGGCCCAGCCGACCCCTCCAACCCTAGCCCGACCTCCTCTCTCTCGATCCATCCCTCCTCTCGTTCCCCCCTCCGCTGCCAGCCACTCGTCCCGCTCGGATCGTCCTCGATCCCCATCTCTCCCTCCTCTCGATCTCTCCCTCTCCCTCGCTCGTGCCCCCCATCCGCTCAGAAAGATAGAGGAGCAGAGCCCCGCTTCCTCGCGCCTCCGCCTCCGCCCAAGGCCTCGCCCTTCCTTCTCCCCCGCGTCCCCATCGCCACCCATCGCATCGAGCTCCCCCGCAGCCATCTTCGCCGGCCGCCCGCACCACCGCCTCGCCCCTCTCAGCCTCCTGCGCCCATGCCCCTCCTCTGCCTCGTCTCTGTTTCCGGCCGCCGACAGCGAGCAGCTCCGTCGGAGCTCGTCCCCGAGCGCGCCCAACCTCCTCCCTCGCCCGTGGCCTCCTCCTCGTCGCCTCTGCGTGCGACCCTGCTCCCGCGCGCCTCCTCGCCCGCGCGACTCCTCCACCAAGCAGCCTGCCATGCCCCGTCGGTCGCCTGACCGCCCCTTCCCTCGCCCGTCTCCGGCTAGGTCCGAGGCCTAGGGACCGGGTCCTCCTCATCTCGGCCATCCCCGTCGTCTGCCCCGCGCGCCGCCCTGTGGCTTCGCCTTCCGCAACCCCGCGGCGTCGCCGCGCCCTTGTCCCGCGTTGCCTCTGCCAGCCCTGTGCTGCTGTTTGCATCCGCAAAGACCCGAGGCATGTGTGCTCCACTGCCAGTTTCGTGGACGACGAGTACCTCTACGATGACCCTGGATGTCTACGAGCGTCAAGTACCACTACAACCCATATTCGACTACGTGGATTCGCCAAGTACTACGACCACCGCGTTCCATTTCGTCACTGTCAAGGCCGAGAGGACGCCAAGTACCATGAAGACGAGGACCCGTGTACAACTACAGTCGACCTGAACAACTACGAAAACATGTACCATCTACCATCGCCCGAAGACCCGTGTACCACTACCGACGCCGTGTACGACTACTTCCCACGACAACACTTGAACAACTACTTCCACTACGCCCGAATACCGTGGATGCGACAAGTTCCTCTCCGGACATGTACAACTACCGTTGCCAAGATCGCGAGTACCTCTACCGTCGCCGTGAACAACTACTTCCCTCGATGACTCGAACCGCTCCGAAAACGCACGCTTCGAAGGTATAACGCCGAGACGACGCCCGTGACCTAATGCATGTGTTGAATGAGATGCATCGTTTGCTCCGTGATCGAATCATCCTTGCGATGCCCCTCTTTTGCCGTGCCACTAACCTGTGGGAAGCCGGTAACCGGGAGCACCCCACCATCTTGCATGACTCGCTCACGCTCACTTCCTTTTGCACCGGTATCTCCGTGAGCTACCGGAACTGATATGTTGCCGTGGCATCATTTTCCGTTTCATCGCCGTGGCACCCTTTTTGTTCCGTCATGGTGACCAAATGCTTCATAACATGCTCATGTCAACATTTTCTTAAAAAAATGCATAAACTTGCATATGTCATCCGCATCATGATAACAACAATTAAAATGTTTAAAATTGTTGCTTGCTTTAAATTGCTAAGTAACATATGGGGATTTTCCGGAATTGTTATTTGTTGTTTCCGGCCTCATTTAAACTTGCCTAAATAGTTAGTTTACTTATGTTTCACCTCTTGCCATGGTTAACAACATTTAATATTGTTGGGTATATAACCGAGAGAGAACTAAATAATTGATGTGGTGTTTCGTCAATATGCAACTCGTTGCATATTGGGCTCCATTTAACTTGTAGTTTTGTTTGTGCATATTGCCATGCCATGCTATTTAAACCGGGCATGCATCATACTTGTTTGCGCATCATGCCATGTTTATGTGATGGTTGTTTACTATGTTGTTTGTTTCTTTCCGGGTTGCTTCTCTCGTTAGCTTCGGTTTCGTTCCGGAGTTGTGAGGATTCGTTCGTCTACGACCGTTTGTCTTCTTCATGGACTCGTTCTTCTTCCTTGTGGGATCTCAGGCAAGATGATCATACCCTCGAAATCACTACTATCTTTGCTATGCTAGTTTGCTCGCTCTTTTGCTATGCCAATGCTACGATGCCTACCATTTGCTTTCAAGCCTCCCAAATTGCCATGTCAAACCTCTAACCCACCATGTCCTAGCAAACCGTTAATTGGCTATGTTACCGCTTTGCTCAGCCCCTCTTTTAGCGTTGTTAGTTGCAGGTGAAGATTGAAGTTTGTTCCTTGTTGGAACATGGAGATGTTGTTCCTTGTTGGAACATGTTTACTTGTTGGGATATCACAATATATCTTATTTAATTAATGCATCTATATACTTGGTAAAGGGTGGAAGGCTCGGCCTTAGGCCTGGTGTTTTGTTCCACTCTTGCCACCCTAGTTTCCGTCATATCGGTGTTATGTTCCCGGATTTTTGCGTTCCTTACGCGGTTGGGCTATAATGGGAACCCCTTGACAGTTCGCCTTAAGTAAAGCTCCTCCAGCAATGCCCAACATTGGTTTTAACATTTGCACTAACAACCTACCACCTTCCCTTGGGTTCTGCAGACTCAAGGGTCATCTTTATTCTAACCCCCCCCCCCGGGCCAGTGCTCCTCTGAGTGTTGGTTTGACCGAGTAGACTGCGGGGCCACCTCGGGGCAACTTGAGGGTTGGTTTTACTCGTAGGATGTCTCATCTGAGTGTGCCCTGAGAAAGAGATATGTGCAGCTCCTATCGGGATTTGTCGGCACATTCGGGCGGTGTTGCTGGTTTAGTTTTACCCTGTCGAAATGTCTTGTTGTACCGGGATACCGAGTCTGATCGGAACGTCTCGGATGGAGGTCTATTCCTTCGTTGACCGTGAGAGCTTGTCATGGGCTAAGTTGGGACACCCTGCAGGGATTTGAACTTTCGAAAGTCGTGCCCGCGGTTATGGGCAGATGGGAATTTGTTAACGTCCGGTTGTAGAAAACCCGAAGTTGACCTTATTTAAAATACATCAACTGCATGCGTAACCGTGATGGTCTCTTCTCGGCGGAGTCCGGGAAGTGAACACGGTGTTGGAGTTATGTTTGACGTAAGTAGTTTCAGGATCACTTCTTGATCGCTACTAGCTCCACGACTGTGCCTTGCTTCTCTTCTCGCTCTCTTTTGCGAATGTAGCCACCATATATGCTAGTCACTTGCTGCAGCTCCACCTCATTACTCCATCCTTCCTATAAGCTTAAATAGTCTTGATCTCGCGGGTGTGAGATTGCTGAGTCCCCGTGGCTCACAGATACTTCCAAAACCAGTTTGCAGGTGTCTATGTTACCGAGCAGGTGACGCAACCAAGCTCAAGGAGGAGCTCGATGAAGATCTTGCCCTTTGTGTTGTTTCGTTCTAGTTGATCAGTAGTGGAGCCCAGTTGGGGTCGATCGAGGACCTTTGTCGCATTTGGGGTTCTTCTTTTATTTTGGTTCCATAGTCGGACCTTGATTGTATCTGGAGGATGTAATGCTTTATTCATGTAATTGTGTGAAGTGGCGATTGTAAGCCAGCTATGTATCTCTTTCCCTTATGTATTACATACGTTGTGTGAAGATTACCTCACTTGCGACATTGCTTTCAATGCGGTTATGCCTCTAAGTCGTGCTTCGACACGTGGGAGATATAGCCGCATCGAGGGCGTTACAAGTTGGTAATCAGAGCCTTCCCCGACCTTAGGAGCCCCACTGCTTGATCGTTTTTAGCGGCCGAGTTGTGTCTAGAAAAATATTTTGAGTCATTTAGGAATTATATATCGGAGAGTTCAGGAATTCTTTTTACTTCCCAGTCCCCTCATCGCTCTGGTAAGGCATCCTGACGTAGAGTTTTGACTCTTCTCTTCTCAAATTTCACAAAAAAAAATTAGGATCACGCGGGTATCTCGGAATCGTTCCGATGGTTTTATGATGAGAACATTGTCTTGGTGCCTCCTGTCAGGGGTTTAGTGGAAGTGTCCCGGGGAGTTGAGCTCTGAGGTGTTGTCATCATAATTTTATCGTTGCAGTTCTAGAATACCTGAGTTTAGTACGCCGACATCGAAAATCTCTTTTATGCAGTTCGTTGGTGAGATAACCTCGACGCCACCCAGTATTGGGGCGGGAGTTCGGGAGTATCGCCATAACTTGTATAACGGATGCTTTTCGAAGGTTGAGGTAGACGATTTCCGAAGGTTTCTTGGTTATGTGTTGAAGGATGGATACAGCTGGATGTAGGATTTGCTAGTTTGGGTGAGATATTATGCTTCCCCTGTATCCCCAACACCTGATTGCATAACCGGAAAATTTCGGGAGTTTCATAGGTGGGAAATCAAGTAGCTCTTAGGATATCTGTCCGACAGATGTATGATATGAAATTGGGGTTCGACGTCTAGTGGTCCGCCTATTCACGGTTGGTTTTACAGTGGTCTCGTTGTGTCTTAAAGAGTCCTTGGCTATGCCGACTCGGGGACGCTTCGTATGTCATGTGCACTGCCTTGTACATGATGGGGCTGTATGATCGAGCCTGTGTAGGCCCCACCACGAAAACTTCGGACGAAATCTCTATCATATGTTTGTTCTGGCTTATTTTACAAGCCAATCCTTGTTTTGTTTTGAGATGTGGTATTCGAGTTGCTTCGAAGTTAAATGTTGATTCCATACCTTTCCCAAATGGTGTTCTCATACTCCGGTGTGGATACCAATCCTTCTTGATCATCAAGATTGTTTTTGTCAATCCTTTTAACCGGTGTGCTTCTCTTCAAGTGGATCCAATCACTTCAATATTCGCAAGAGCAATTATCAGTTCTTCTCAATATTGCTTGTTTCATCCGGCTCCAAGTTACCTTTGTTTTTTCCCGCCCACCCACCCTTGTTTTTTCTTCAAGGACTCAGATTTCTTCATCAAGTATCCATTTTATTCTTGTGAAGTCTCTTCATTCTTTTCTTTCAATGTTCGTATCTGCTGATTCTCATGAAGATGCTCTTTTAGTTCGTCATTCCCCACTCATTTTTCATCTCCGGTGGTTTCAAGTTAAGCTTTTTTTTTGATCATATCCTCTCCTTGTTTCAATGTTTTCTCATGCCGGTGCAATTCTTAATCTTTCACTTCTCGCTATTCTATTGTCCCGGAGTGCTCAAGATATCTCGAAGATTCGTGCTCCCACTATGCATTCGTTCAAGATCTTTCGAGGATGTTCTCTCATTCAAGTTTTTTATTTCAACCGGTGCATTATCTCCCTTCAAATCGTTCTACGGTGTTTCTTTTGAGTGGGCCCTAACCCACAGGTCTTTTTCCAGGATCTTACCTGACTCTTCTTATTTTCCCGGCGTTACTCTCAAATTCTTTTCCAAGTTTGACGTAAGAATGAGTTATCATCAGTCAAATGCCTTTCTCCTTGATCTTTCAAATTCTTTCATTGTTGGTTCAACCTTTCAAATTGTCATTCTCCCGGAGCTTCTCAACAATTCATGGTGGTTCTCATCAACATTCTCAACATTTCAAGACCGAAGAAGGATTTCTCCTAAATCTTGGCCCGTTCTCTTGGAGATTCATAGTTCTAGCTTATGTCATCCTCTCATAATTGTTTTCGATTGTGAGAATTATTTTCAACCATCCGATGCATTTCAGCAGTTGCTTCCTTTCTTGATAATCCGAATGCCATCATTTCTGAATATTACTCAGTCTCAGCTTTCAACTCTCGTTCTTGAATTCTTCCGGTGCATCGTCCAAATATCCTCTAATCAATTCATGATCTTTTCGTTCTCTTGTATCTAAATCCCCTCAAGTATCTCCATTCGTTTTCCAATTCCTGGTGATTTGTGCCTTTGTTACTTTCATTTTCAATTCTTATGGTGGTTTGTTCAAGATTTCACTTCCTTCGTTATCATATTAATTCATTCGTTGTTTCCAAATCCCGCCGGTGGTTCCATCAATAGCTTCTCAAGTTTACGCTATATCTCTCTTTAATCCTTTCTACGGGAATAAGTAGTATGCCAAATCCATTGCTTGTCATCAATTTAATTTGATGAAGGATAAGCTTACAATAAATCTTATTCTTATTTCCGCGAGGTGATTCAATTCTCTTCTTTCGGGGATTGTTCATGATGAAGTAATTCTTGGGTTCAAGTGCTCATCCTTCTTTCCCGGAGTTCCAAGCTCTAATTATCACGGAGATCCATCTAAATCATTACAAGGTTTCACCTTGTGTTTTCAACTTCTCTTTCTTTTCGGTATCTTTTGTTTACCGAAGTTCTTCACGGAAGTTCTACATGATGGTTCATATATGATTTAATTCATTCTCGAAGTGCTCATCAAGATTCTTTTCTAAGAAGCTCAAGCTTTCTTCATATTGTAATCCGGAGTGCAATTTCTTTCTACCATATTATCGGAGGTGGTATTATGTCATTCTTGATCATTTGAGTTCACGTTTTTCATGATTCACATGGTGTCAAGAATGAGATATTTTAAATCCATCAATCTCTTCTTTGGAGTTATCTTGGGTTTATTTTCACCTAAAAATTTCCCTAAGGTTTGTTGCTATTATGGTGCTTATAAATGACCCAAGTTCTTCTTTTATCCTCCCGGTGAAATAAGTTTCTCGTCTCCTTGTCATATAAATCCAATCAATTCTTTTCCCGTGAGTGGCAGGCTGTCACCTCATAATTTGAGATGTTTTCCATAAGACCATATCAAGCTCATTGGAGGTAGAAGATGTTGTTTTCTTCTCCGTTCTTTTGTTCCGTCGATACAACTTCTATTCTTTCGTTCCGGAGGCATCGTGTTGTTGTTCTCTTCAACCCATCTTCTTGTTGTGTCAAGATCATGTTCTTTTCATGATTGTTCATTTAACCGGAGTGTCGTGCCCTCTTTTCAAGTTCTATCACCTTATCAAGTTCTTGTTCAATTACTTTCTTTTCAACCGGAGTGCTACCCGAATTTGGTCTCCCTTGATCCCCTTCCTTAACCGGAGTTTTTTCTATATATATCTTCCCTTCAACCTCAAAGGTTTCGCAATGTTCTTTGTCTCTCTTTTCTAATGGAGTGTTTTCAACTTCGTTCATCTCCGTTGTATTCTTTTCTCGAAACGGCCTAACCTTTTTCAAGGTTTGTGGTTTCACTCGTTTGTCAAAGAAGCAACTTAGTTTTACCTCTTCTCTGTCTCTTCCGTTTTCTCTCCGGTGTCATTCTAGATCTCGGGACGAGATCCTCTTGTAGTGGTGGAGTGTTGTAACGCCCCGAGACCGACGCTCCAGAAGACTTCCAGCTATTTCGAGTTTCGCCATGCGATGTATTTGCTTGTTGCATTCTTCTTAGCATCATTTGCATTGCATCATGTCATCATGCCATCATATCATTAATTTTTATGACTCTTCTAAATAAATTGTATGGATCTTCGATCCATTTAAATCGAGGGAAGGGTGACTTCTCTTTATAACATATCCTCCAATATTAGGGAGCTATATTAAATATTTCTTTATTTCAGAAATCACCAAAACACACTTGCAAATAATTTCGTTCCTTTTCTGCTTCAAGTTTGGTCTCCAACCTTGCCAATAATTATTTCATCATTTTCCGGAGCTCCACCAAAAATCCAAACATTTTTGGACCTTCCCAAACCTCACTTCCTATTCAAATCATTTGAATTTAATTCAAATGAGTTTGAATTTACATCTTTCAATCATGCCTCTTTCCATTTTCTTGGAACAAGTGTATTTTTGCGAGTTCGGAAAATAATCCCCGTGTCCAACTTCTTCCTCTAACCTCCTTTTCTTTTCTTTCTCATCTCTGTTTTTCCCCTTTCTTTTAGTAGTGACAGAGATTCCAACCCAACCGGCCTCTCAAGGCCCAGCCGACCCCTCTAACCCTAGCCCGACCTCCTCTCGCTCGATCCATTCCTCCTCTCGTTCCCCCCTCCGCCGCCAGCCACTCGTCCCGCTCGGATCGTCCTCGATCCCCATCTCTTCCTCCTCTCGATCTCTCCCTCTCCCTCGCTCGTGCCCCCCATCCGCTCAGAAAGACAAAGGAGCAGAGCCCCGCTTCCTCGCGCCTCCGCCTCCGCCCAAGGCCTCGCCCTTCCTTCTCCCCCGCGTCCCCATCGCCACCCATCGCATCGAGCTCCCCCGCAGCCATCTTCGCCGGCCGCCCGCACCACCGCCTCGCCCCTCTCAGCCTCCTGCGCCCGTGCCCCTCCTCTGCCTCGTCTCTGTTTCCGGCCGCCGACAGCGAGCAGCTCCGTCGGAGCTCGTCCCCGAGCGCGCCCAACCTCCTCCCTCGCCCGTGGCCTCCTCCTCGTCGCCTCTGCGTGCGACCCTACTCCCGCGCGCCTCCTCGCCCGCGCGACTCCTCCACCAAGCAGCCTGCCGTGCCCCGTCGGTCGCCTGACCGCCCCTTCCCTCGCCCGTCTCCGGCTAGGTCCGAGGCCTAGGGACCGGGTCCTCCTCATCTCGGCCATCCCCGTCGTCTGCCCCGCGCGCCGCCCTGTGGCTTCGCCTCCCGCAACCCCGCGGCGTCGCCTCGCCCTTGTCCCGCGTTGCCTCTGCCAGCCCTGTGCTGCTGTTTGCATCTGCAAAGACCTGAGGCATGTGTGCTCCACTGCCAGTTTCGTGGACGACGAGTACCTCTACGATGACCCTGGATGTCTACGAGCGTCAAGTACCACTACAACCCATATTCAACCACGTGGATTCGCCAAGTACTACGACCACCGCGTTCCATTTCGTCACTGTCAAGGCCGAGAGGACGCCAAGTACCATGAAGACGAGGACCCGTGTACAACTACCGTCGACCTGAACAACTACGAAAACATGTACCATCTACCGTCGCCCGAAGACCCGTGTACCACTACCGACGTCGTGTACGACTACTTCCCACGACAACACTTGAACAACTACTTCCACTACGCCCGAATACCGTGGATGCGACAAGTTCCTCTCCGGACATGTACGACTACCGTTCCCAAGATCGCGAGTACCTCTACCGTCGCCGTGAACAACTACTTCCCTCGACGACTCGAACCGCTCCGAAAACGCACGCTTCGAAGGTATAACGCCGAGACGACGCCCGTGACCTAATGCATGTGTTGAATGAGATGCATCGTTTGCTCCGTGATCGAATCGTCCTTGCGATGCCCCTCTTTTGCCGTGCCACTAACCTGTGGGAACCCGGTAACCGGGAGCACCCCACCATCTTGCATGACTCGCTCACGCTCACTTCCTTTTGCACCGGTATCTCCGTGAGCTACCGGAACTGATATGTTGCCGTGGCATCATTTTCCGTTTCATCGCCGTGGCACCCTTTTTGTTCCGACATGGTGACCAAATGCTTCATAACATGCTCATGTCAACATTTTCTTAAAAAAATGCATAAACTTGCATATGTCATCCGCATCATGATAACAACAATTAAAATGTTTAAAATTGTTGCTTGCTTTAAATTGCTAAGTAACATATGGGGATTTTCCGGAATTGTTATTTGTTGTTTCCGGCCTCATTTAAACTTGCCTAAATAGTTAGTTTACTTATGTTTCACCTCTTGCCATGGTTAACAACATTTAATATTGTTGGGTACATAACCGAGAGAGAACTAAATAATTGATGTGGTGTTTCGTCAATATGCAACTCGTTGCATATTGGGCTCCATTTAACTTGTAGTTTTGTTTGTGCATATTGCCATGCCATGCTATTTAAACCGGGCATGCATCATACTTGTTTGCGCATCATGCCATGTTTATGTGATGGTTGTTTACTATGTTGTTTGTTTCTTTCCGGGTTGCTTCTCTCGTTAGCTTCGGTTTCGTTCCGGAGTTGTGAGGATTCGTTCGTCTACGACCGTTTGTCTTCTTCTTGGACTCGTTCTTCTTCCTTGTGGGATCTCAGGCAAGATGATCATACCCTCGAAATCACTACTATCTTTGCTATGCTAGTTTGCTCGCTCTTTTGCTATGCCGATGCTACGATGCCTACCATTTGCTTTCAAGCCTCCCAAATTGCCATGTCAAACCTCTAACCCACCATGTCCTAGCAAACCGTTGATTGGCTATGTTACCGCTTTTCTCAGCCCCTCTTTTAGCGTTGTTAGTTGCAGGTGAAGATTGAAGTTTGTTCCTTGTTGGAACATGGAGATGTTGTTCCTTGTTGGAACATGTTTACTTGTTGGGATATCACAATATATCTTATTTAATTAATGCATCTATATACTTGGTAAAGGGTGGAAGGCTCGGCCTTAGGCCTGGTGTTTTGTTCCACTCTTGCCACCCTAGTTTCCATCATATCGGTGTTATGTTCCCGGATTTTTGCGTTCCTTACGCGGTTGGGCTATAATGGGAACCCCTTGACAGTTCGCCTTAAGTAAAGCTCCTCCAGCAATGCCCAACATTGGTTTTAACATTTGCACTAACAACCTACCACCTTCCCTTGGGTTCTGCAGACTCAAGGGTCATCTTTATTCTAACCCCCCCCCCCCGGGCCAGTGCTCCTCTGAGTGTTGGTTTGACCGAGTAGACTGCGGGGCCACCTCGGGGCAACTTGAGGGTTGGTTTTACTCGTAGGATGTCTCATCTGAGTGTGCCCTGAGAAAGAGATATGTGCAGCTCCTATCGGGATTTGTCAGCACATTCGGGCGGTGTTGCTGGTTTAGTTTTACCCTGTCGAAATGTCTTGTTGTACCGGGATACCGAGTCTGATCGGAACGTCTCGGGTGGAGGTCTATTCCTTCGTTGACCGTGAGAGCTTGTCATGGGCTAAGTTGGGACACCCCTGCAGGGATTTGAACTTTCAAAAGCCGTGCCCGCGGTTATGGGCAGATGGGAATTTGTTAATGTCCGGTTGTAGAAAACCCGAAGTTGACCTTATTTAAAATACATCAACCGCGTGCGTAACCGTGATGGTCTCTTCTCGGCGGAGTCCGGGAAGTGAACACGGTGTTGGAGTTATGTTTGACGTAAGTAGTTTCAGGATCACTTCTTGATCGCTACTAGCTTCACGACTGTGCCTTGCTTCTCTTCTCGCTCTCTTTTGCGAATGTAGCCACCATATATGCTAGTCACTTGCTGCAGCTCCACCTCATTACTCCATCCTTCCTATAAGCTTAAATAGTCTTGATCTCGCGGGTGTGAGATTGCTGAGTCCCCGTGGCTCACAGATACTTCCAAAACCAGTTTGCAGGTGTCTATGTTACCGAGCAGGTGACGCAACCAAGCTCAAGGAGGAGCTCGATGAAGATCTTGCCGTTTGTGTTGTTTCGTTCTAGTTGATCAGTAGTGGAGCCCAGTTGGGGTCGATCGGGGACCTTTGTCGCATTTGGGGTTCTTCTTTTATTTTGGTTCCGTAGTCGGACCTTGATTGTATCTGGAGGATGTAATGCTTTATTCATGTAATTGTGTGAAGTGGCGATTGTAAGCCAGCTATGTATCTCTTTCCCTTATGTATTACATAGGTTGTGTGAAGATTACCTCACTTGCGACATTGCTTCAATGCGGTTATGCCTCTAAGTCGTGCTTCGACACGTGGGAGATATAGCCGCATCGAGGGCGTTACAAGTTGGTAATCAGAGCCTTCCCCGACCTTAGGAGCCCCACTGCTTGATCGTTTTTAGCGGCCGAGTTGTGTCTAGAAAAATATTTTGAGTCATTTAGGAATTATATATTGGAGAGTTCAGGAATTCTTTTTACTTCCCAGTCTCCTCATCGCTCTGGTAAGGCATCCTGACGTAGAGTTTTGACTCTTCTCTTCTCAAATTTCACAAAAAAAAATTAGGATCACGCGGGTATCTCGGAATCGTTCCGATGGTTTTATGATGAGAACATTGTCTTGGTGCCTCCTGTCAGGGGTTTAGTGGAAGTGTCCCGGGGAGTTGAGCTCTGAGGTGTTGTCATCATAATTTTATCGTTGCAGTTCTGGAATACCTGAGTTTAGTACGCCGACATCGAAAATCTCTTGTATGCAGTTCGTTGGTGAGATAACCTCGACGCCACCCAGTACTGGGGCGGGAGTTCGGGAGTATCGCCATAACTTGTATAACGGATGCTTTTCGAAGGTTGAGGTAGACGATTTCCGAAGGTTTATTGGTTATGTGTTGAAGGATGGATACAGCTGGATGTAGGATTTGCTAGTTTGGGTGAGATATTATGCTTCCCCTGTATCCCCAACACCTGATTGCATAACCGGAAAATTTCGGGAGTTTCATAGGTGGGAAATCAAGTAGCTCTTAGGATATCTTTCCGACAGATGTATGATATGAAATTGGGGTTCGACGTCTAGTGGTCCGCCTATTCACGGTTGGTTTTACAGTGGTCTCGTTGTGTCTTAAAGAGTCCTTGGCTATGCCGACTCGGGGACGCTTCGTATGTCATGTGCACTGCCTTGTACATGATGGTGATGTACGATCGAGCCCGTGTAGGCCCCACCACGAAAACTTCGGACGAAATCTCTATCATATGTTTGTTCTGGCTTATTTTACAAGCCAATCCTTGTTTTGTTTTGAGATGTGGTATTCGAGTTGCTTCGAAGTTAAATGTTGATTCCATACCTTTCCCAAATGGTGTTCTCATACTCCGGTGTGGATACCAATCCTTCTTGATCATCAAGATTTTTTTTGTCAATCCTTTTAACCGGTGTGCTTCTCTTCAAGTGGATCCAATCACTTCAATATTCGCAAGAGCAATTATCAGTTCTTCTCAATATTGCTTGTTTCATCCGGCTCCAAGTTACCTTTGTTTTTTCCCGCCCACCCACCCTTGTTTTTTCTTCAAGGACTCAGATTTCTTCATCAAGTATCCATTTTATTCTTGTGAAGTCTCTTCATTCTTTTCTTTCAATGTTCGTATCTGCTGATTCTCATGAAGATGCTCTTTTAGTTCGTCATTCCCCACTCATTTTTCATCTCCGGTGGTTTCAAGTTAAGCTTTTTTTTTGATCATATCCTCTCCTTGTAGGTCAAGGATGGTATTTCTCACCATGAATTCAATTGTCATTTCAACAGAAGTCAAAATGTTGATGCTGATCATGACGCCTTTGTCGAGAGGCTCTATGAAGATGCCATCGAGCAGCGACAACATCAAGCAAAAGGGAGGATGAAGTGAAATGATATGAGAACCACGGATTTGACACAAGCTTGAAATCAAGCTTGTTGTTCGAGGTGGAATGATAAGATGAGGAAGATCGACGTAGGCTTAGCTCGTCGATGGAAGTTGTTTCGGGCATAAGGACCAGGTAGCACAGTTAGAATTAGCACGATAATAATGTAGTTGATCAGGCTAGGAATGACTTGAAGGATTATTAAACTCGTAAGCAACGAAAATTACTTAGAGTTGTTGCATCGGAGTGCGGGATCGATTATCTTATCGGTGTTCTCGATTGATAAACAACCCAGAACCCATGAAGTGACAAAGACAGGGTAAGGTAGTACTTCATCAAAAATTCATAAGATGTAGAGTAATGGCATGATATCCTCGAGATACCATGGGTAATACTCGAAGGTAGATCATAACAGAGGTCAGGCAGACTCATTGACCTGTAGAAGTCAGATGTTTTAACTTGTCCAAGAAATGGGATCAAAGAAGAACAATCATGGTCGAATCCACGGATGTAAAGGATCAATTCACAGATACTGTAAAAACTAATAATAAGGGGATTATTATATCACAAGAAGCTTCCATGATAAGATCCACATTAGGTCCATGGGCATGAACACAAAGTTCAAGGTCGACTCCCACTTCTTCAATGCATAATCTCTCATTTACTTCTCGCGTTCAATGAAGTTGTAGGGTTGAAATATTATCTGGCAAGACACCAAAAGAGTAAGACTCGTTAAAACTCTCAGGTTCAAACAGATTATGGGAGGCATAGGTTCAACCCATAGGGGCATCTTAGTAACCTATTCCACAAACTTTAGAAGTAAACAACACAAGCTCGAAAGCAGAGCATGGTTGACAAAAGGAGAGATACAATTACCAAAGGCATTATGTATTTGGGAAAGAACTTCATGAGGTTCTTTGAATATGAAGGACATTGTCGGATGATAATCCAATAATGGATCCGGTGATCCACAACGGAGCTGATGTGAGTATCGATATTCAATCAGAAGAAGAAATAATGCAGAGGCATCGGATTTTGGAAATATCTGATAATTACAAAGCTTAAATGCAAAGGAATTATGATTTCCAATTCAGGGGATCAGAAGCAGACGCTCTGATCAAGGATGGATAAGTAGAATAGACCTAGAGGCACAATCGACGACAAAAAGATTGGTCGAGAACCAGCTCATGTTCTGACGTCTGAGCCGGAAGGATGAATTCTAGGATCTGATTGAGGATTGCGAGCATTCGCAACATATTGTTTCAACAGACTCAAAATGATAAAGACAAAGGATGACAATAAGATTACTAGACTTATGGTATTGACCATAATGCAAGCAAGCAAGAAATTCAAGAACAAAAGGTTGTTGAGGATTTTCACAAGATCGAATGGTATTACGAAGATTTTGTGAAGTACATGAATCAACTGAGGACGAGCGGATACTCGATAGGTGCACAAAGTTATCTGTAGGGGTATTCAGATGACAAGGAACTGCAAGGCAGTAAGCTGAAAGGATTCTCGGGGAAAAAAGGAGAGTAGTTCAGGGCATCTTGTAGTAACAAGATCAAGGGGATAGAATGTAAGATTGGCAAGTGTGTGTAGTTATCCATAAGGATATTTCGTTGGTAGGGAATTGCAAAGGCAACATGCACAAAGTCTCGAGATAATATCGTAGAGTATCTTCGGAATCTTCTGATGCAGCAGGCGATCATCTGAAATAAGGGGGCTCTCCGGGCGGATGTGATCACGAGATCCTAATGTTCGAGTTAGTAAAACATTTTAACCCGAATAGAAGAGAGATCAGAGTCCCAGAGTATAGACGAGGAGTAAAAGATCCTAGTACCACCCAATTGACGACGTGGGCCCGTAAGCCACACAGCCAAGTTAGTAAAACGGTTTTTGGTTTCTAGACTCAACTTCGGCCAAGGAGTTGGAAAGGGGGATCCTACAGGCAGTCGGCTCTGATACCAAATTGTGACGCCCTCGATTCAATCGTACACTAACCATACATGCAAATGTGTACGATCAAGATCAAGGACTCATGGGAAGATATCACAACACAACTCTAGACACAAATTAAAATAATACAAGCTTTATATTACAAGCCAGGGGCCTCGAGGGCTCGAATACATAAGCTCGAAAACACAAGAGTCAGCGGAAGCAACAATATCTGAGTACAGACATAAGTTAGACAAGTTTGCCTTAAGAAGGCTAGCACAAAAGCAACATCGATCGAAAAGGCAAGGCCTCCTGGCTGGGAGCCTCCTAACTACTCTTGGTCGTCGGCGGTCTCCACGTAGTAGTAGGCATCGACGGTGGCATCTGACTCCTGGGCTCCGACATCTGGTTGCATCAACCGGAAAGAAGAAAAGGGGGAAAGGGGGGAGCAAAGCAACCGTGAGTACTCATCCAAAGTACTCGCAAGCAAGGATCTACACTACATATGCAACATTATCAAAAGAAGGCTGTATATGTGGACTGGGCTGTAGAAATGCCAGAATAGAGGGAAAGCCTAGTCCTATCAAAGACTAGCATCTTCTGGAAACCACCATCTTGCAGCACAGGAGGAAGTAGAGTAGCATAAGTAAAGTAGTAATAGTGTTGTCAACCTCGGCCAGAGATCCTTTCTCGACTCCCTGCGAGAAAGCAATCCCAGAGCCATACTATCCAGTTATCATCACAATCCATTTATCATCACCATCCAGTTCTTATCACAAGTATCCAGTTCTAGTTGTATCGATTGGGATACAACTCCAAGTGTCCGTTACCGTAGGACAGGCTATCGATAGATGTTTTCTTCCCTGCAGGGGTGCACCAACTTACCCACCACGCTCGATTAACTCCGACCGGACACACTTTCCTGGGTCATGCCCGGCCTCGGCCAAACAATACGCCGCAACCCGACCTAGGCTTAATAGAGAGGCCAGCACGCCGGACTAAACCTATGCCCCCAGGGGTCATGGGCCATCTCCCCGGGAACTCCTGCACGTTGCGTACGCGGTCGGTGAGCAGACCTAGCTACCTCCTTCAATAAGGTAGGTGCTTTCCAGTCCAACCCGGCGCGCGCCACTCAGTCGCTGACGTCTATTAAGCTTCGGCTGATGTATACGACGCAGAACGCCCATACTATGCCCACGTGATGGTTAGTGCTATCAGGCCAGAGGCCCCTCGGATAAAATATCCAAATCGTAGTGGATTAGGAATGCGCGGTAACAAGCAGAGACTCACGAAAGATGTGACCCCGTTGCCCCGTCTCGAGGAATTGCTGCAAGGGCTAGAAATGCCCGGCCACGCCTCGTAATTATCTCGCGGGCACCCTCTAGGTCAACCCGTCTCCACATCACTTGCAATTAAGCTCACGCGGGTACCCCTCAGGGCCGACCCGTCTTTAGTAACAGGGTTCAGTGCAAAGTCATAGTAACCATAGTAACCGTGTGTCTAACACCAAGGGGGAAAACCTGAGGAATCACCCTTGTCGGATTCCCACTCGATGTAAACATCAAGGTGAATGTAAGAGGAACCACCCTCGAGGTTCACACTTGAGGGGTTGCACGACAGAGTCGTATCGGAAGTGGTTAAGGAGGAAATCACCCTCGCTGACCACGACCGAATAGCTACTCTACAGAGATCTCATCAGGAGTGATGTATGAGGTTCCACCCTCGGCACTTGATGGTACTCTGCAGAGTCGAGCAACAAAGGGGTGTGATGTGACGTGAGGTGTCGGGGCCTGGTTTTCGATCCCGTTGATCGGGTCTTCTGATAATCCAGCGGGGCAGTCGGGTCAAGTGGGGGGGTCACTGATGGGGCTCTAACCAACCTATACTAAGCAGTTTAGGATAAGCAGATAGGTAACAATAGCAGGTTACAATAAACAGGCTATGCAGCAGAATAGGAGCAAACAATAACAGTAGCAAAATCTAATGCAAGCATGAGAGAATGGAATGAGCGATATCGGGATGATCAAAGGGGAGCTTGCCTGGTTGCTCAAACAAGAAGGAGGGGTCGTCGGTGACGTAGTCGATCGCATGGGGCATCAACATCGTCACGGGGTCTACCGAAGAATAGAGGGGGGAGAAACAGTAAATACATAGCAAGCAAGTGCATAACAGGACAACAGGCAGAGCTAGACGTGTTCTAACGCGGTCCTAGACGTTATAGGTGAAGGGGGAAGTCAACCGGGGATGTTTTCCCGGTTCCGGACCTGTGTCAGACAGATGACCGGAGGGGGAAAGTTCCACGTTCAGCATGCTAGGGGCATGTGACAAAAGAACAGACTGCGTATTCGGATTAGTTGGATTTTTCTGAGCAACTTTCATATATAAAGTTTTTCCATCCGAGTTACGGTTTAATATCTACGAATTTTCAAAGATTTTAAGGAGGCTGCTACAAATCAGCCGGATGATTTCTTAGAGAAATCATCCGCCTGCTTAGCCGTCCGATCAGCATGCTGGGGGTCGTTGGATCACAGCAGGCAGCGCAAGCGCGACAGCTTCAACACCCGCCGTATTGCAGCCCCGCGTGAAGCTCCAACGCAGCATCGTCGGCGTTCGGTGAGGTCCATTGCAACCCGGCGGAGCTCCAACGGAGCACCACTGCTCCGGCGAAGCTCCATTGCAACTCCGTCCAAGCTTCATTGCAGCCTCGCCCGAGCTCCAATGTAGCACCGACGCTTCAGCGAAGCTCCATTGCAACTCCGGCCGAGCTCCATTACAGCCCCGGCGAAGTTTCCACGACCCTTCCCGGTGCTTCACTGCGGCTCAGGCGTGCTTCACTGCAACTCCGGCACGCTTCATTGCAGCTCCGGCGTTGCTTCATTGTAGGCGCAACGAAGCTCCAATGACCGAGAGAGCGCTCCAATGCAGCTCCGATGCCGGCGACTTGCAACATCAGCAACGCCTCCTCGAGGTTGCCTCGCAGCACTTTGGCCATGGACGCGTTGCTGCATCGCTGAACAGACAACATCGATGAGCCCCTGCCGTGCATCGCCAGCGGCGACCGCCTCCCCTGAATGTTGCGCCGCCCCTCGGGGTTGCAGCACCCCGGCGGTGGGGCGCGGGCCTGTAGTAGCCCGCTGGCTCCGTCGCTCTTCACAATACCGTGGCGGCGCGAGGGGCGAAGTTTGCCATGGGAGCTCTCCTCTCGTGTGACAAAGACGGGGGAAGAGAAAGGAGTGGGGAAGGAGAAAGTGTGGATGAGAGAGGGGACGAAGAGATAAGGCTGGCTGGCGAAGCGGTGGATGGGCCCAGGGGACGTGTGTCGATCAGCGCGGGCGGCTTGCGTCGGTTTGTTTTCATCCGGATGAAAGTAAACGCTTTCCAGATTTTAAACCATCTCTGGAATTATCTCTAATTCAAAAAAAGGACTTAATGCATCAGCATGACGCTAGTGGTCAACTCTGACCGCTGACCAGTCAAACAGGGCAGTGGGGCCTATCCGTCATTGACTTATTTGCTAATTACCATTTAAACCTAGTTTAATTAGTAGGTTAAAATAAACCCAATTAGTTAACTAAACATGATTAATTAAGTTAATTAATTATCTTATTAATTAATTAATTTTATTTTTTTAACCTCTTTTTTTATAACCAGGGCTGGGCCCCACATGCAGTGGCACAACCAGCCACTGGAGCCGGCGCGACTAACGGGCGTGGCACGGGCAGAGACCGAACCCGCCCGGTTGCGAGGCGGAGGCCGGCGACAGTGCGTCGGTGGCCAGGGGCCACGGCGGATGGAGGGAATGGCAGCGGGGCGAGGGGGGCGGAGCCAGGCGGGCGCAGGTGGCGCGGCCGCGTGCCCGGTTCGTCACGGCGGCCAGGCCGCATCTGTGGCTCTGTTAGCGAGCGGCTGTAGTGGCGGTGGCGGACCAGGCAGCCGGGGGCGGAGGAGGACCGTGGCGGCAGGCCGCGCGCGGCAGAGCATTCGGGGAAGGAGGCAGAGGCGCAGCGGGGCAAGGGGGCGGAGGCAGGCAACAGCAGTGCAGATCGTAGCAGGCAGCAGCGGCAAATGCATATGGCGGCGGCGACAGACGGCAGCGCCGGGAAGGCACGCGGAACGGCGCGCGCTGTGAGCGTGCGGGCGCAAGACGCAGACGAGGTACAAGGGCGCGCGGGGACTGCGACGGTGGGCGCGCGAGCTCGCGTGCAGCGCGCAGCCACGGGCGCAGACGCGACGAGCGTGGGGCCCAGGCGCGGCCACGGCGAGGGAGGACGGCAGGGGAAAAAGGGGAAACGGCGAGGGCTCACAGCGGAGCGTAGGGAGGCGGCAGTGGGCTCGGGGAGGGTCGAGGTGGCCGGAGACGACGACAAGGGCAGCGGCGTTCGAGAAGGGAGACGAGTCGGGGAGGCGTCGATCCGCTTGATGCGCCAACTCCGAGCTCCATCCGGGGCTTGTAGCCGACGTGGAGGAGGCCAGTGGAGCCGTTGGACGCGTCGGCGTGGTGAGGGAGGGGGTCGAGGCCGCGACAACGGTGTCGACGGCACTCTGGCAGAGAGAATGGAGAGGGAGAGAGCCGAGCGAGAGGGGGGGGGAATCTGGGGCTGACGAGGACGAGGCCGAGGAGGAGACTTATCCCCTCGGCGGCGTGGGTGGTTCGAGTGGCCGGCCTGGCCGACCAGCTGGATGGCCAGCTAGGCCACGAGGCCCTCTAGGGGGTGGTGGCCTTTTCTTTTATTTTTTTTTTTGAATTGCCTCTGTTTCCTATTTAAAAGAGCTACTGAATTATTTTTGTTAAATGTGGCACTTTGCACAAAAATAGATAGGAACAAAGTGAAGTTGCATAAAAAGTTTGGAGTCAAAAGGAGTTGGCTAACCATTTTCAGACACTGGAAAGGCCAATTTAATTATTGTTGGACCACAAGATAAAATCCCAGGGGCATTTTGGGAACTCAAATGAGGTTGGTTCCAACTTGATAAATATCCAAGGATTATTTGCCACCTTTTGAACATTTTAGTTTTCATGCTTGACAAACTTGGATTTTTGACTTTAAATTTTGAATTTGAATTTGAATCATGATTTGGATCAAGTGAGGATTAGCAACAGTAATGTGATGACGTGGCATCATTAGTGGAGGATTACTGTAGCTTAATTATCCGGGCGTCACAGTGCCACCTTAATGCCGCCGAGCTGGGATGACTGGTTTTGTGATTTGAGTAGGCACGAAAGGCCCTCCGCTATCAACAAGAAAAGGTAAGGAGAGATGGGATCTCCCTGTCGAATGCCACGTGTAGGGTTGAATTCTTCCGACTTTTTTCCATTAAACATCACTGAGAAGGATACAGAGCTCACCATGTTCATGATGACAGTAATCCAGGGTGTAGCAAAACCTAGCTTCTCCATGATAGCTCTGAGGTATTCCCATTCAACTCTGTCATAAGCCTTCATCATATCAAGCTTGAGCGCACAAAAGGAATTACTTTTTGCCCTGTTCCTCTTCATGAAGTGTAGGCACTCATAAGCTGAAATAATATTGTTCGTAATAAGCCTCCCTGGTACAAAGGCGGACTGCTCCTCGGAGATTATATCTGGCAGGATGATCTTCAGACGGTTTGCTAACACTTTTGAGGCAATCTTGTAAAACACGTTACATAAACTGATAGGGCGAAATTGTGACAGTAAAGTGGGATTAGATACCTTAAGGATTAAGACCAGAAGTGTATCGTTAACGCATGATGGGCTCTCCTCCCCCCGAACAATGCCTAAGACGGCCCGGGTGACCGCTTCTCCACAAACATCCCAATGCCGCTGAAAGAAATGAGCAGGGAAACCGTCGGGTCCCGGGGCCTTAGTAGGGAACATCTAGAACAAGGTCGTTTTCACTTCCTTCTCCTCATATGGTGCCATCAAAACTGCATTCATTGCTGGTGTCACCTTGACCGAGACGTGTTCCAGTACTTCTGCAACTCCCTGTACTCCTTCTGACGTATACAATTTTTTGTAGAAGTCTAGAGCTAGCTTCTGCATCTCTGTCATATCCTCTGTGAGCTCACCATCAGCCCTTTGCAAGGCCTTTATCAGATTTTTCCTATGCTTCATTGATGCTTGCATATGGAAAAAAATGAGTATTACGATCTCCAGCGGACAACCATTCAATACGGGGCCGCTGCCTCCACATGAGCTCTTCCCGTAAATATAGCTCGATGAGCCTATCATTAATTTTAATTTCTGCATGAGACGGGCCAGTCCTTGCCGGCTCATCACGTAGCCTGTCAAGTTCTTTCTTGAGGCTGCGAATCTCCCCTCGAACACTTCCGAAAGAAGACTTTGCCCATTCTCCCAAATTGTTTGCAAGCGTGTCCAGTTTAGATCGAACTTCGTTCGTTGTTAGCTGTCCCCCCAGTTCCCATGCAGCCCGAATTGTTTGCTTCAAATCCGCATGAGTGTCCCACATTACCTCATATCTAAACCTCTTCTCAACCTTTGCTCATGGACTGTTAGTGGCAAGGTGTACGAGAATTGGCGAGTGATCTGAAGTTGCAGCCGATAGATGCTCAACAGCTGCGTTAGGAAAGAGCGTGCACCACTCGGTCGTCCCAAGTGCCCTGTCCAGGCGCACCCTTGTAAACGACCCTCCTGCTACCTTCTTCTCATACGTCCACTTTCTGCCAGTGAAACCAAGGTCTATGAGACCACACACATCCACTGCATCCCTGAATCCTTGGATCTGGGTTTGACTACGAGTACCAATTCCATCATGCTCGTCATATCTGAGCACTTCATTAAAGTCTCCCAAGCACGTCCAAGGCATATTATGGAGAGTGGCCAGATTACACATGGTTGTCCAGGTGTGATGCCGGAGGTGCGTTTGGGCCTCCCCATAGAAACATGAAAGCCTCCACGGTCCCCCCCCCCCAAGCATACTGATTTTGACATCTATATGATACTTGGAGTAACCTAAAACCTCCGCCTTTATTTCATTGTTCCAAAAAATACATAAGCCTCCACTCCCACCGGAGGAATCAACAGCAAAAGCATTGTCATAGCCTAAAGTACCCTTGAGATTTTCTGCTCTATCACCGCTAATCTGGGTTTCAACAATACATAGTACTTTAGGGGCAAACTTTCTCGCGATTTCTCGCAGCTCTTGAATTGTCGGGGCGTTGCCAATCCCCCGACAATTCCAGCTCAAGAGATTCATTGCGCACGGCGGTCCTCCCCGGAGGAGGCCGCCAAACGCGCGTCATTGCTGTTGTTGATCTTGATAGCCGGTGCCTTTCTTCCACCACTTGAGTTATTCTTTTCAGCCTGCATAACAGTTTTTGTTCTTTTAGGGTCTTGCTTTGGGGGTGGGCTCAGGAGAACCTGAGTCATAGTTGCATCTTTGACCACCAGGGCGAGCTCCATGCATGTCCCTTCCTTTGGTGTTTCGGTCAAGACTGCATCTGAGGATCTTTTGCGACTCAGTTCAGGGTCATCAACTGCACTATCGACCTTCTCTTCCCCCTTGGCGATACCACTTCCAGCTTCAGAGAAGTCGCCCCTCGCTGGCTGCTGCTTCTAACTATTATTCCTTCTCCTGGTAGCCCAGCTGGTGGTGGCCGGCGCACAAAGATTCTTGAACACCAACGCAGACGGTGGGTGAACGCCGTCCCCATGTTCCTTGAACTGATGCCCCATCATACCACACACCTGGCACCAGTCCGGTAGCCTCTCATAGCGAACTGCAAATATCTCTCTTTCGCCACCACGGATCAGTGAGGTAGCCTTCTTTAACGGATTACGAACATCCAGCCGTACCCTTACCCTGAAGAAATTTCCTTCAAAATCGAAAGAAGCGGGTTCCGCATCAACAAATTCACCAAATTTGGAGGCCAACGCCTTAACTTTACCATGATATGCCGGGGGTAGATCAATAATTCGGGCCCATATCTCAAACTTGTAGAGTTCAATCGTAGACGGCTTGGTGAATCCATCGTACGGGGCAATGATCATAGGATTGCCCTTGAAGTGCCATGGACCACCCTGCGTCACTCTTTCCCAATCACCCAAACAATCAAATTGCATTATGAAGAGGTTCTTCTCCAGAGTTTTTATCTTCACCGGCCTCGCCAGATCCCAGGCTGCACGCATCGTGTGGAAAAACCAGTAGTTGCTGAAGACTTTATCCATATGAACCCTGACCAAGATCATCCAGCGGAGATTCTCATCTGCCGGTGCATCTTCGTCCTCAAAAACCACATCATCAAGGTCGTCCTCCTTGAGGGCGAGTTCCTTCATCATATCCACCAGGTTTCCTTTGCTCTTGTTCGCTGCAGAGCTGATGCCTCGGTTCGCCATGATAAACCCTAGAACAGATCGATCCCGCACGGGAGCACCTAATCCTATCCCTGCCAAAAAACTCTGGATCCCTTCCAAGGCCGGGTGGCGACCCGAAGGACGCCCCTGGATCAGCCCGAGAAGAAGATGCAGTTCGGTGGAGGAGGGATCAGAGGTCTCTACGTCACCGTCGACGCCGAGAGGAAGGTAAAACCCTAACTATAGGGGAAAAGCCTGGCGGCACGCTTCGAGCGGCTTTATTGATTACTTGAAGCAAAATTACAAAGAGTCTCCCGGATAAAGCGAAGGGCGTTGTTGAATAGGAGGAGGCATGCATTGTAATCGTGTTGATGGGCCTGGTCAAGTACTCACTTTTAAGAGAGAAACAAAACTTATGAAGTGGGGCATGGCTTTTTTTTAAACGAGCCAAAAGAATTCTCATTTTCATTGATTAAAAGGAGAGTGAAAATTGACCAGTTAATTGACGGAAAACTGGACTAAAACCCATACAACTCAATTCACATGACATGGGCATCACCGGCTAACCTGGCCACTAACATGAAACACGCCATGACGACATATGCCAACATATGGCCACACGCGCAAGCAAACAACAACTTCGACTTTGACAATGAGCCTCACAAGGGAAACATGCAGGACTTGCGCCGACTGTGCCCTCTGCAAACAACCACCGGTTGCCTGTCATCGTCACCACCTGGACTCACTCCACCGCAGCTACGACTTCAAAGCAACGAAGCAACCTACATAAGAGCACCTAGGACACGCTGGGAAGAACTGACTACCGAAGTCCTGGCCGCGACCCAAGCTCCTCTTGACGCCATCATCGTTGCCAAAACAAAAACCACACGCCCCACGCCCCAGCAAACGACACGACCAAGATGCCGCCATCCATCGGTCTCCCGGTCATAGCCGGCTCGAAGACTATGCCCCCAAGAAAGAGAAAGACGTGAATACGCCTCCATAGCCCAATCCAGGGAATCTGAGGTTTCCCTTCCAAGCCGAGGCCATGGGGAAAGCGGTGAGCACGCCTCCACAACGACGCTTCCAAGAAAAACCACGACACCGGACGTTGCCGACGCCGGTTCCGAAGAAGAGGATTTCTTTCATAAATGCCTCGACCACCTGCAGCCCACATACCGCAACCCACCGTCACAATTTAAAAGAAACTCAAAACGTGATACAACAGCTAATTACATACATTGGGAGAATTAGTCATCTCTGTTTTATGGATTTCTGGATCTGACAGTTTATTCTTGGGCTTGTATCTGCAATTCCAGGTCAATTGTTCACCCTGATCGGTCATCGATGCCGATACGGGAAGCTGTGCCCTTTCCAGCTTTCTGCTGGCGTGCTGACGCGACGCGGTTTCGCGTCCAAACCGTGTGTTGGTCAGGTCCGCTGCCTCCTGTGGAACGCTTTCAGTTCCCGCCTCATCTTATCTAGTAGGTCGGGTCGCTTTCCGTTGCCCCCGTCCGGCGGTGTAGCAGAGGCCCATGTTGCGCGGCTGTGGACCATGATGCGCATCGGGAGAGACGTGCCACGCACTTCGCTTTCGTCGTTGGGTTCCATCGGTCGCTGTCTGCGCCAGCCACACTTGCAGTCAAACTCGCACGCCGTTTCTTATTATTCGTTCTTATACTACCAGTATCCATCGCAAATCACAAAGAACAGATAAACGAATGGTGTGATTGTATGTCCGGATGGTGCTAGGATGTTCCAGTTCTACACGCATGTCATACGAACAAATCGAGAAACTTGCCGTCAAAAAAGCAAATCAAGAAACATGTACTCCCTCTTATCTTTTTTACTTCGCATATTAGATTTATGTCAAGTCTAACTTTATAAAGTTTGATCAAATTTCTATTAAAAAGTATCGGCATCTACAATATCAAATATGTATACTATGAAACTATATTTCGTAATGAGTCTAACAATGTTAATTTGGCGTTGTGAATGTTAGTACTTCTTTTTATAAATTTGGTCAAAGTAGACTTCAGACAACTTATTATATGCGGACTAAAAAGGACCGGAGGAAGTACTACAGTTTCTGCGCAAGCAAAGCATAGATCCGTGTAGTGCTGCCAAGGCTCCTAAAATCCTTGCATTTATATATTTACCGGCCTAAGTTTGGATGGGTTTTGAATGAATGCAAAGAAAACCCATTAATCGTCATTCCCATTCCTTCGTAACAAAGAAAACCGAAAGTGAACCAGACGTTTTGGTGAAGGAAATTGATAATAAACCTGAAGAAACTGAATTACATTTTACCCGTTCGGCCCAAGGCGCCCCTCCGCCCACCGGCAGAGACCTTCCAGAAACAGCACGACCGGATAGACGCCGCGCGCTCCTATTTATACCCTGCCCGCTCAGTCGCCTCCATCATCACCCAACAGCACTCAAGCAGAGCATTCCATTCGCCTCCTCCATTGCACGGCCTGAGGGCGGGAGCACGGCGAGCATGGGGTCGAGGTACGAGGTGGAGGTGACGGTGGGCTCGGCGCGGGACCTCAAGAACGTCAACTGGCGCAACGGCGACCTGCAGCCGTACGCCGTGCTCTGGGTCGACGACGGCCCCAAGTGCTCCTCCCGCGTCGACGTTGACAACGGCGAGAGCCCCGAGTGGGACGAGAAGCTCACCGTCCCGCTCCCGCCCTCCGCCGCCCGCCTCGAGGACGCCGTCCTCCACATCGACGTCGTCCACGCCGGCGCCGCCGAGGGCACCAAGCCGCTCGTGGGGTCCGCGCGCCTCCCGCTGCGCGACGTCCTGGACGACGCCGGGCTCGGCGGCCGCGCGTTGCGCTCGCTCCGCCTCAAGCGGCCCTCCGGCCGGCCCCAGGGCCGCCTTGACGTCCGCGTCGCCGTCCGCGAGGCCGCCCGCTACTACGACCCCGCCTACACGCCGCCGGCCTACGGCCAGAGCCAGTCCCAGTCCCGCGACCCCTACGCCGCCCCGGCGCCGTACGGCTCGGGCGGGTACGGGTACGGCCAGCAGCAGCAGCAGCCGTACGCCGCGCCGCCGTCGGGCTACCCGGCCGCCTACGGGGCCGCCGCGCCCCCGCAGCCCGCCGGGTACCCTGCGGCCTACGGAGGCGGCGCGCAGCCGGCGTACGGCGCGGCCGCTCCTGCCCCCGCGTACGGTTCGGGCGGGTACGGGTCGGGGTCGGTGAGTGACCCTGCGCAGAAGAAGAAGGGGATGGGGATGGGGGCGGGGCTGGCGGTGGGCGCGGCGGCCGGGGTGCTGGGCGGGCTGGCGCTGGCGGAGGGGGCGAGCTACCTGGAGGACAAGTTCGAGGACGACGCGGCGGAGAAGGTGGAGGACGACCTGGCCGGCGGCGGCGGCTACGACGACGACGACTACTAGAGGAAACGATGGGGCACCTCCTGAGAGATTGTTGTTGTATGCGGTGGCGCTGACTAGCCGCCAATATCTTCTTTGCTTCTATTCTGTCCGGATTTGTTGAATAAAGGCGCGAAGGAAATTAACAATGAGTGTAGCAACAGATCGAATTCAACCTTTTTTATGTGCCTTCCTTTGGTGCTTCGAGATGATCTGGTGTAGGTTTTTTTTTTTGGAGCTGTTCTGCTGTTGATTCGCCCAGATTGATGTTTTTTTAGCAGCGGTATGAGCCGTCACGTATGTGGGTTGTGGACGCCTCTGGAGTCATTGATACTCTTTTTTAAAGAAATAAAAGCGTTTAAATCACTAAAGTAGTAATGTATTATGGAGCAAGTACGCTTTCAAACAGCTGCTGATGCATCCATCCATCTACCTCGGCGGTTCAAATCTGATCGACTGGGCCAAGTACCTTATTGCTTGGAAAAATGTATGCACACCCAAAACTGCTGGGAATCTAGGTATCAAAAACCTACTTTTTAAAAATAATTGCCTTCTAATGAATTTTGCTTTCAAACTTCTCCAAAAACCAGACTTATCATGGGTCAACTGGTTTTTTCAGCACAACTCTCTAGACTTCGAAAACAAATTGCACAGTCCTTTCTACCTATGGAGAATCGTAAACGAACAAATTCGAACCCTCCGCAAAATCTCCTTTGTCCTTACCAACAATGGCACATCCACTTTCTTCTGGCTCGACGCTTGGCTTCTTCCGACTCCGCTAGCTGACACCTACCCACACCTTTTCTCCCACTCCACCCCACCCTCGGTCCTGGTTTCACATGTCATGCATTATGGTTTACTCGCCACTCTGCGGAATCGCCTAACCAATATTGCTTCTGTAGAGCTTGCGTCTGTTTTGTCTCTGTTGCAAGATGTTACCACCAACGACGCGCCCGACGACAGGTTCCTCAACCACGGCTCTTCCTTCTCCTCGAGGTGCGCCTACTCGTTGCTTTCCTCCGACTATGAGATCTATCTCAACGTAGGGTACATCTGGAGTTCCAAGGCACCTACCAAGGTCAAGATTTTCGGCTGGCTTCTCTGTATGTACAGGTTGAGTACGATGGCGAACTTACATATCGTAAGACCATCACCTCTGATTCGGATTGTCCGTGGTGCGCCCTCACTCATGAGAACACAACGCATGTCGCCATCCTTTGCCCATGCGCGGCACAGGTTTGGTCCCTCATAGGGCTGCAGCCCCCTCACTCCATCGACCTTCTTTGGGATACTACTACGCCGGTCGGCCTCGACATCAACATTTGGCCTACCGTAGCCCTCGCCATCCTCTGGAAGCTGTGGGTCTCCAGGAACGCTCGTGTCTTCCGCAATGAGCTGCACACACCCCTAAATACTCTTCGGAACATTATTTCGGATTTTACGCTTTGGGACTTCAGATTTAAGGACCCCGTCAGTAGGGAGGCTGCCGTGTCTTGGCGCCTATACCTCTCCTCTCGTTGTAACC
>NC_041390.1:90548109-90549563 GCF_002162155.2 Triticum dicoccoides
AAAAAAATTTGATCGACTGGGAGAAGGAAGCAACCCCTGCTACGGCACAAGCACAAATCCTCCACATGAGCTTGACACGATGACGTTGAGTCCTTCACACCGACAAACTGTTGTTCAACACAGCAACGTTGCCTAGACTGGCTTTGCTTTTATTGTGTTTGTAAAAATAAAACTTAAGGATTGAACGGTTGCATTCAATAAGGGCGATAACAAATGAAATGAGTTGGATGAAATTGATGATAAAGGGGACGTAAAATGCAAGTGTAATCCAGAACAGATGACATAATGTGACTGGATTCGTGATGTTTTCAACTACCACTTGGCTTGGAAGCCAATCATTATCATACTGTCTTGTGCATACCTATTCCGAAAAGCTCGGAGAACAAAAAAATCTTAGGGCTCAAGCATGAAACCTGGAAGAGGTTCACTTGACCGAAAATTCCTAAAGCTCTGCTTTGAAGGCTACTTATCCTACTAACTTCGGATGTAGTATATAATAGCTTGACATTGAGAAAGAAGGACATCTCTAACATTCTATTAAGTATCACGTAGGGTTACCGAAGTTGTGCTATCAAAATAAATATCAACTTTCTTACATGATCACAAATAGTATCTAAATCAAGCATTCAAAAGTGAATGCAAAGAAAAAACCCTATGCACAAACAACATGATAGAGATGGATTATCCTTTGACTACATTATAAAAATTACATTAGCTCACCTTGGTTGCAGCCTCTTTGGGTTTTTATCTAATACCTTGTTAACTTGACAAAACAAAGATCTACACAAACGACATGAGAGTAAGCGAGTTAATATTAATGGACTAATGCAGCCCCAGGATGTTGGTATTGCTGCTGAAAACAAAAAACAAATAGTAATAAGAAAGGTAAAATAATACACAATGTCCAAAATCAATCTAAATGAATTGCAGCAGCACAAACCATACAACAAAAACTATATTCAGTTCCCTTAGTGTGTGACAAAGCCTGCCTAAATTTGTCCACTTTTCTTGAGTGTTTCCTTGTCTCAAAGTTGTACCTCATGTCCAAGTTAAATGTCCCGAGCATCACCTTCTGATCCCTCCAGTACAAAAAGGAATAATGCTATTTACAGAGAAAATGTAGCCTAGCTTGCAGACGATGGAATGAGAGGAAGTTGTACTACATCATCCAGGCGGCCATCGAGAGACAAAAAGTCACTCGTGGCATGTCGTGTTGTCGACGTTGCCTCCCTCCTTACGAGTAGTCCTTTCGTCCACCTTGCAACTCTTTCTATAGCGGCTGGCAAACACGAGGTACAAAGTGAAGTTTACCAGGGATAGCATGCCGAGAAGGAAGATCCAGCCCGACCCAAATCCACATTGTTAGACTTGGTGACCGCGCTGACAATGATGTCCTAGAAGTAGTTGTCGAGTGACTCGGGTGACATGCAAAACACGGTCCCGAAGCTCTTGGT